>NC_090729.1:40986320-41004021 GCF_036898095.1 Palaemon carinicauda
GAGGGTGTTAAGAAAGTGATACTCCGTAATCGTATTTGCAGATTAGTAAACCCGTATCTATGTGGCTATTTGTTTAATGAAAATTGCGTGTTAGCAGGTGTAGTGATGATGATACAAAATATTCTAGAAGGTTTGCCAGAAGCAAAGTTGACAGAGAATAATCCTCCAGATTCTAAAATGGTGCCAGTAATGTGGAGAGGAAAGCAAAGACACCAGACCAGAAGACTCATCAGATGTTGGCAGTGTTGGGGGAGAAGGGCACCAACGAGTGAAGTGCCGCACCCAAGGTTCTCCTTGCAGTTATACCTGTCTAACCTCTGGTCACCTATCTCGAGATTCCCAACAAAAAGCGACGAGATCTGGAGGGCTGTTGTGCACCACCCTCCTCTCAATATCCGAAGAAGATGAAGAGAAAGCCCCCCACCCTGCTGGACAGCTGCAGCAGTAGTTGACGAGGCAGCGGATACGATGGGCGTGGCCCAACGGGTATGCAGGCCAGGGTGCCTTTCTCGGTACCCCAAAACCTAAACCTCATGGCATATGAGATGGCATTAGGGTGCGACGGTAATGCAAGCAAATCGCTAGCCTATTTGGTGACGGGGGTTTTTGCGCTAAAAAACGTTGAACAAAATTACAATATTTCAGTGATAAATGGAAAGATGACATAAATAATTAGGAATACAAAAATAGATACCTCTTTGTTCAGCTTTGTGTTCAGGCACCTTTGTTTCTGCTAAGGAGTGACGTCTAAGTATAGCTAATCAGTCAGTCGTTAGAACAGACGAGGAAATGGATGACGAACTCCTCAAAATTTCCTTAAGACTTGGAACCTATACCAGAGAGAGTTAAATGGCGAAGAGTGCAGAAACAATAGTGCTCAGGCAGCAAATCGTCGACTGGAATACGAACTTGGTACAACCTTTAAACAGAGGAGTACCTCAGAGGAGTGCACTAGGCCTAATCTTATTCTGCATTTATACTATCGCTCTATCAAAAATACTACAAAAGCATGGTGCAAAGTTCAAGCTATTGGGGGAAGACACAATTTTACTTCTACACAAATGATAAAAAATATATTACTGAAACTCTAAACAGAATCCTTGATGGAGTGGGAGAATGAATGACAATTAAACAACTAAAATTTGATGATAACACGTCTGAATTTATGGTGGTGGAAAAGAGATACAGAATGAGAAGCTTAGACGACATTCAAATAAACATAAATATTGACTCAATGCTGATATCTAGTAAAGTTCGTGATCTAGGCGTATTTCTTGAATACAGCTTGTCTCTCAATGCCCAAATATATAATGTAGTAAAAATGCTGATTAACATCTAAGAAATATTGCTTTTATAAAAAGTATCAGGATGGATATTCCGTAAAGCAACTTCCGATAAACTTTGTGATTACCACAAATTGCTAATGTAACTCCATCTACTACAATCTGCTTAAAGTAAAACCTAAGAAATTGAAAAAAAACTAATAAACAGAAGTGAAAGACCGATAAAAGATCGCCAACCGAGGGAAAGGATCACTCCTATACTAATTGATCTACATTGGCTGCCGATTTAAGCGAAAAGAGAGTTTGAAATATGTACAATAACCTACCAAGTTATCAGAACGGGAATTTCTGAATATATAAGAGAGTTGCTACTTATTATGCAAACAACGAATCGTGTTGACGCGAGAATAGTTACAGATGGTTTCAAATTATTAGAACCTAGATATAAGTCTGCTACTGTTGGCTCTAGAGCCTTTAAATATGCAGCCCCAACCCCATACAAGAGGCTCCCACGAGACATCTGAACAATTGAAGATATTAAGGCTTTCAAGAGGACACTGGAGACTTTCTTACTATGACAGTTTTTAGATATTGTTGATCAAACAGCAGGCGAGGAATATGCACTGTAAGATAATAAATGTTCCGGAATGAACATCAAAAAACGACCGTTGAGGTCCTGTATAGGGTAGGGTTCCTCTGCTTTATAAGACTGGATAAGCAACCCTTTAAGTAAAAGTAAAGTAGAATCCTACCATATAGAAATTAATTGATGGACTGCATAAAGAACAGACAGTTAGAGATGCATGCCATGTAAAGTTACTGGCAGGTCATGAACCACAACAAAAACTAAAAAGTAGAGATACAGACAGAATGAAATTTGATATTTTCCTAGATTGGAAAAACATGGATGCTATAGAGTACTTGAGAACCTTGTTCATAATTATCAAATAAACCAGATAAATCTATATTAAAGTTTTTATTTTTTTTTTAGTGTGTGTTTTTTACATTTCTTCGAGCCTTGTTTTACTTTTCAATTAAAATTTTAAAGTTTTGAGTGGTTATGAATTTATAGACAAATTATTTATACATTTAGATAACAGTTTTAAAGTGTTGAATGATTAGGAATGTACTAACAAATTATTCTTAATGTATGCCTGGCGCCAAATAAGCTGGCGCCAAAAACCGCTATGCCCAACTGGTCGTGCCAAAATGAAAGTGCCCAAACGGCTGCGCCCAATAGTCTCCTCATGAATCTTAAGGAACCAAGGTCATTGTTAAACCACAATAAAAATGGGCACACATAATATTAGAAGGGTAGTCAGGAATAAAAGAGAACAATACGAATATTACGATAGTTAATTTTACATATAAAATAGTCGTATTATGTAGGGATTCCTTATGTGATTTGAGTTATGTGAAATTCCTCATAACTGGATCTTGGGAACTGAGACTCCAGCCTGCAAAGACGAACCCACTCAGAACTTGATTAGGCAAGCTTAAAAACTATATTCGCCAGAATATCAACCTGCAGATAGTATCATTGCTAATAGCTATTCTAAATTAATGCAAATGGAGACGAGCCATTTTGGAGGATTGATAGATTTCCCTTTATCATTGAAACTTCGGAGACGAAGCCAGTCAGGTAATGGCCTTCTAAGGTATCCATTAATTTCCAGGGAGAGATAGAAAGTAAATTAGTAAATTAATGGAACAAGGGGTTACTGAGGAGAGCAAATTTGCCCTGGCTTTTCTCCAATTATAGCAGTTACGAAAAAGAATGGCTCGGTAAGATTGTGTGTTTATTATAGGAAGTAAAATGCATTTCCATTGCCCTCGATCGATAAATTTCTGGCAAAGTTACGGAACAGTAGACATTTTACTACTACCGATTAAACATATGGATACTATCAAAACGTCATTTATAGCCAATGACCGACTATTTTAGTTTAATTTTCTTTTTTCAGGGTTAAAAATTATCCCAGTAATTTTTCTATTGTAATGATATTCTTGTTAAAGTAGACATTATCATAATTACAAGGTCAACAGCAGGAGAACATAATAACAATATTCATAAGGTTTAAGGAGCATTGCACCATAATGGTATGAAAATTATTCTATCAAAGTGGAAATGTTCCTGTACATAGGTTGAATTTTAATGCCATATAATAACCCCGGAAGGTATCCAGCCATGCCCTAGTAAAGTAGAAGCCATTAAAGATTTCCCCAGGCACTGTTCCCCTGCGGAAGTAGCTGGGTTACTTGGCCTTGCACACTATTTCTGTAAATTCAAAAGAGGTTTTGGAGAGATAGCTGCCACTCTGATGCTTTAACATAATAAAAATTAATAAATTGGGAGTGGGAGAAATTGGGCCTTTAACTAATTGAAAGCAGCCATAAATACGATGAGTTACTAGCATATTTTTTTATTTGATCGTCAGATTTTAGTGGCAACAAATGCGAGTAACATAGCTGCTGGTGGAATAATTTCTCAACGAAATGATGAGGGTAGAGAGAGTGACACATTTATTTTGCTTACAGGTAATTAAAAGGGGATGAAATAATTGTAGTACCTTTGATTGAGAGGCATTTGCTATTCTTTAGGTTCTGAGTCATTATTTTTTATATATTAGCTCAATCGATTGAGTTGCAAAGTGATCATCAACCCTTATATGATTTATATCACAAAAGAGAATCGACATGTAGGTAAGCGAAGAGGATATTAGAGTTTAACAGGGCCACGTAGAGGGTGAAAAGTAACAAAGTAACTTATGCCCTCTCCAGAGGTACAGTGACAGCAGCTACTAGGTCACATAAGAAGAATGAAGAGCAGACCCAAAATATTGAGTTACCCCATCAACATAGAAAATGGGATAGGAATTCACGTGAGTAGCCACAAAAGGAAAACCACCAGAGAGAGAGAGAGAGAGAGAGAGAGAGAGAGAGAGAGAGAGAGAGAGAGAGAGAGAGAGAGAGAGAGAGAGAGAGAGAGGATTAGGGGATATTTTTTCGAGAGGGGGAGAGGGGAATATTAAACGTGAATGTGCGTGAGCGACAGAGGACATGATAAGGGGCGTCCAGAATTAGTGACTTGATGATGCAGGTGTGATTGACCTAGTAGGGTGGGACATAAAGAAAGTCCGAGAGGAACAGAACAAAATGGAAATGTAGTGAACGATAGCTACCCATCCTTTCTGAACATGCCTTATGATCTTTTTTTTTTTTTCTTTTTTTTGCGAAGTTCATCCTCACTCTTTAATCATTCGAGTGATCCACATTGCACATGCAATCCTATATGTACGGCATTTGGAGATTAGTAACACATTAAGGCGAACACGTGAATCATTCTGTAGGTTAGAAATTAAATCATCTGTAGTAAAGTACATTAAATATGTTCATGCTTCTTACTGTTTCGAACATAAAAACATTGTAGAGGAGGCAAAAAAGTTGCCTATAAACCATATCAAATTCTATAGGATACGAATGGATGTGGTGGGGCCATTTCTTACTGGTATAACACAATATAAGTATATATGTGTATATGTGGTTGCATTTACTCGTTACATTCATTCTTTCGCAATTTTTGATAAGTAAGCAAATTCCTTAGCCAGGGTGTGTGTTCTTTCATTACAAGCTTGGTTGCCCAAAATATTTGATAAGTGATAATGGTTTCGAGTTTATAAATAAGGTGGAGAAATCAGTCACGGACTTGAAAGAAATTGAACGCTTTTCAATGACTGCATATAGGCCTTCAGCTAATGGCTGTATGGAATCTCATAATAGGGAAGTGATGCGAATTTTACGCTACTTAGTGGTTGATGACTTGTGTCACTAGAATGCCATGTTTCCTACGGCCGAGCTTGCTTTGAGCTTGGCATAAAATACCTCATTGAGGGACAAGCCTTTCTTTTTAGCGTATGGACAGGATCCTGTGTTACCCTATGCGGCCCTGATTAATTCGCAACAGTTAGTAAATATTTGACTGAACAATCCCGAGTCTATTTACTACATCTCTAAGGAGAGTAATGAGCACTACCGAAAGGTTTTCAAAAGAACTAATGAAAAAACAGATCAAAGTATGAAGCATGGTTAAAAACCAGTAAAGGTTGTTTTGGGTGATGTAACGACTACAACCTAGGAAACGAAAACTGGACCCTACTCACGTGGTTACGTACCGAGTAAAGATGGTTAAATCTAACACGGTAGTGATATAAAACGTCATTTGTGAGGCAATGTCTAAACATCATCAGCCACACATACAATGTACCTGATAAAAGAAAAAAAAAGAGAGGAAGGTTAAATAGGTCAGGTATGATTCGTCACGCGAATGCTGTGGTATTGACATGCTTACATGATTCCTTAAGGGCAAGTGGCTACGGGATTAAAATTCAGCCCTTCTGCAAGGCAATGTAAAACAGTGCGTAGAAGTGAATACCATATACTTACTTATAGCTATAATAAGGGAAAGGCAGGGATGCGGAATGATTTTATCGGGAAACGGCCAGTGATCACTGATCTATTGTTATAATGGCGAAACGGTGATGAAGTTTTGTGCTGCAAAATTGTGCCATAATCGTGGATAAATAAAATCGAGGGATGAAGCAATGACTATCCCACCTGTTCTGGGTCATATTGCCCGCAACCATAGGGAGGTTATTGTTGAGTATGTATAATACCGATATTCATTTGATCTTTTATCTTTGGGTATTCTTTTTTATAAAGTTCATAGGAAGAAATAAGTTGAATTGTTTCATATTTATTTTTAAAATTTTTATTTATAATATCTGGTTTTTAATTTTTGTGCAAGATATATATGCATTTTATTTTGTATTTTTGTCTATTGCATGGCATGCCCTACCCTCGATCGAAGTGTCCTCCATGTATCATAGAATATTGAGGGAAAGTGCAGACCTCCTCTGGCAGTGAGGAGTATGGGTTGGGGGAGTAGTGTCCTAGGCCTTACATAAAGATTATGTAGATGTATATGCGTTTTATACAGTGAGATCAAAGCCCTTTTTAAAAATAATATGATTGTTATAAACTGTTGGGCAAGATCATTGAACTATCTTATAATTGACGTGTCTTAGAGTTGTTTGGGATAAGTATATTTCCTTTCTTGTTGTTTAAAAAAATCTAGTAGAATCGGCTTATTGATTGAACAGCAATGCGTTACTTGCTCAGAATTGTGGCAATGCCACTGAAACTCTCACAAGATCTAGTGTATAGGGTACTTACTTGAGAATATGTCGATGTGTTCATTTATTCACGAATGTTTTGTAACACAAATGGACATGTTTTGATATCTCAATAAATGTCGACATGGAATATATATATATATATATATATATATATATATATATATATATATATATATATATATATATATATATATATATATATATATATATATATATATATATATATATATATATATATATGCATATATATAACGGATTTTGAGCGAAGCGAAAAATCTATTTTTGGGTGAGATGGCCATGTCGTCCTGATGGAAGTTCCTATAGGGTAGCTTCCTAGGGTATATTACAACTACGGCGATATTCCCAGAGAATTTACCTTAAGGTACCAGAATTCTAGCTCCTGGAGCGAATATCCCTCCTGAAAGGGATATCGCGACATATCCGAGGACGTATTCTAGACACGTCACATGGCAATCTACATCCTGGACAGAGATTTCGTCTCGTAGGAGGTGATTGGCGAGATACGAATTCGGGAAAGAAAAAGGGGAGCCGCTCCCAAGGCTTCCCTATCCCCCGATTCGTATGCGTGCCTGGCGCCAATCCTGGCGCCATCTGTATTCCTTGTAGCGTACACGAGGTGCTACAGATACTGTATGTAGGGAGGGGTCCTACAGCCCTTTCTTAGAAAGGCAAGGGCGGGTCCATCAGGACGACATGGCCATCTCACCCAAAAATAGATTTTTCGCTTCGCTCAAAATCCGTTTTTTGGGCTCAAGCCATGTCGTCCTGATGGAAGTGTACCAGAGCATTACTGTATCTGTGGACTCTCAGAACGTGCCGTACTCCCCGGAGGTAATTTTTTCCTGGTCGACTAGACCTAGAGACCTAAGATGTTACCGTTATACATCTTTTCAACTAACTATAAACTATGTTAGAGCTTCCTGCCCCCTACAGGGAAGAGTCCTACTAGACTCTGGAAAAGTCTCGAAGAGTACATATATCTATGTATGAATACCAGGCAAGCTAATATAGTGGTCTCGCCCTATATTAAGTAAAGCATAGTTTGTATAGAACCACTGCGTCAATATATATTGACCAGTAATCCGCACAATACTTGTATTGGACAAAGGTTTATATCCGCATAGGAAGAAACTAATAAAACCGCCCTCGTCCCTTTATGGGACGGAGTCCTCCCATTAGGGGACTACATAAACCAATGCAACATAGCTTGAATAACAGAACAATTCTATCAGAATTATCCCAGATAAAATACATAGAATTAAATGCTCAATTATACCAATAAATTGACACAGGTGAAAGAGACGCAAGGTTCTCAAGAACAAGTTTATTGACAGACAATAAACAGACAGGTTAACAACAAATATATATATATATATATATATATATATATATATATATATATATATATATATATATATATATATATATATATATATATATATATATATATATATATATATATATATATATATAAGAGGATAACCCAAAACTTTAAGCATAAGTATGATAGTAAACAGAACTTGTTTATCTGAAAGAAAAACCATTAAACGCCACTTTAATAAGATACCGAGGTATCAAGTCATAAAAGTCTGTATTACAAATCAATCACATTAGCGTTAGAAACGCTCGGCACACATGTCTGTACTTATGCTAGGTTCACCTTTGAAAAAAGGAACAGTCTATGTAGGCACTTGGTGCCCTCATTTAGTTTGTAGTACAGTATGTACCTACACACTCACCCTGGACTTAATCGTCCCAATTAAGACCACTGTTCCTCGCAGAGTTAAACAGTAGGGTTAACTACACGACCCACTGCTACCACAGATCTCTTAAGTTCCTCTACTTGCTTCGCATAGTGGCGAAAGAACACCCTGGAAGACTTCCAGCCCGTGTATGAACGGAGATGTTCAAAATCCATACAATTAAAGAAATTTAGGGATGAGGCAACTTTCCTCGGATCGTGACCTGCGGGTGTACTGTCAGGATCCGCTCTGCGAATAAAATATGTGATTATCGCTCTGAGTTGATTCAGAGATAAATTTGAGCCTGATGTTTCTCCCCTGAATAGTTGACCACCATTGAAGTCTAAAGTTCTACGAAGATAGACCTTTAGGCATTCTACTGGACATAGAGATGCATCTTCTTTCAGAGGGCAGATTCTCCAGGGACCCCACCTGTTGGTGGGTAACTCATTCTTGGCGAGAAACGTAGGATCCGGAAACAGGTTCAGATCCCCCCCATCCAGGAACTGAACACGACCTGCCTCTCTCGAGAGGGCTACGATCTCACTAACCCTGGCCCCGGACGCGAGTGCAAATAGGAAAATAACTTTTTGCGTCAAATCCTTTAACGCACATTCTTCATTGCTCAACAGGGAGGCGAAATGAAGAACTTTGTCTAAAGACCATGAGATGGGCTTTGGAGGTGCTGAAGGTCTGAGCCTAGCGCAGGCTTTCGGAACTTTATTAAAGATCTCGTTACCTAGGTCGATCTGGAAGGCAAATAAAATGGGTCTCATCAAAGCAGATTTACACACTGAAATCGTGTTAGCTGCCAACCCTTGGCCATGGAGGTGGATGAAGAATGATAAGCAGAAGTCTGTTGAGATCTCCTGCGGATTCTTTGCCTTTACAAAGGCCACCCATTTTCTCCAAGATGACTCATATTGCCTTCTAGTCGATTTGCACTTATATTCCTCTAGGAAGTCTATGCTGGCTTTCGAAATCCCGAAACGCTTTCTCACCGCAAGGGCGAGAAAATCATGAGCTGCAGGGTCCGGGTTTTCTGTAATGAAGTGCAGACAGTCGACTTCTGGACTCGCTGGGTCAGAACTGGATGTGGTAGCAGCACAAACTTCATCTGTAGTTCCAACGCCAAGGAGAACCACATACTGTTCGGCCACTTGTGGGCCACTATTGCCGCTACCCCCTTGAAGGATCTCAGTTTGTTGAGGACCCTCAACAGAAGGTTGTGAGGAGGAAACAGATAAATCCAGGACCATCTGTTCCAGTCGAGGGACATCGCGTCCACTGCTTCCGCTAAGGGGTCCTCGTACGGGGACACGTACAGGGGCAACTTCTTGTTGTCTTTCGTCGCAAAGAGGTCTATTTGCAGTTCTGGGACTTGATTCAGAATGAAGGAGAATGATCCTGCGTCTAAGGACCATTCCGACTCTATCGGTGTTAACCTGGATAGAGCGTCCGCTGTCACATTGCGGACTCCTTGAAGGTGAACTGCCGACAGGTACCACTTCTTCTTTACCGCCAATCGGAAAATGGCTAACATCACCTGGTTGAGAGGTGGTGACCTCGACCCTTGTCGATTCAAGCATCTCACAACCACCTCGCTGTCCATCACCAATCTTATGTGGATCGAGTGACGCGGGGAGACTTTCTTTAAGGTAAGGAGCACTGCCATAGCTTCTAGAAAGTTTATATGAAAGGTCCTGAATAGCTTGGACCAAGTCCCCTGGACTTTTTTCCGATGAGAGTGACCTCCCCATCCCTCCTTTGAGGCGTCTGAGTGAATCGTCATCGACGGGGGAGGTGGCTGAAGAAGAACCGACTTCTTTAGATGTCTGGCTTGGGACCAAGGTCTGAGAAGAGTACGTAGCCGAGGCGGCACTGGTCTTCTCAGATCTCTTCGCACGTTTGATGCATACCTTCTCCAAACTCCGGTTGCATCCTTTAGCTGTGCTCTTAGCACTGGGTCTGTCACTGAAGCAAACTGGAGAGAGCCTAGTACCCTCTCCTGTTCGCGTCTTGATATCCTTTCGGAATCTAGAAGTCTCTTGACAGAGCCCGCTATCTCCTTCCTTTTCTTCGTCGGGATGGAGAAACTGTGTGACAAAAGGTGCCAGTGGATTCCCAGCCACTGGAACTTTTGGGATGGAGAAAGTCGAGACTTTTTTCTGTTGATCTTGAAGCCTAGGTACTCTAGGAACTGGATTACCTGACTGGAAGCTTGCAAGCATTCGGTCTCGGATGCTGCCCACACCAGCCAGTCGTCCAGGTAGGCTACTACCTGAATTCCCTTTAGGCGTAATTGTTTGAGAGCTGCGCTCGCAAGCTTCGTGAAAATCCTTGGGGCTATGTTTAGCTCGAATGGCATGGCTCTGAAGGCGTATAGTCTCCGTTGTAGCCTGAACCCTAGGTAGGGGGAGAGTCGACGGCTGATTGGAATGTGCCAATAGGCGTCTGACAAGTCTATAGAGACTGAGTATGCCCTCTTGGGCAGTAAGGTCCTCTTGAATTTGCAATTCACTATGAACTTGTTGAGTGGCGACAAGTCCAGAATGACTCTGAGCTTTTCCGAGTCTTTCTTGGGAACACAAAACAGCCTCCCTTGGAATTTGATGGACTTCACCTTTCGGATCACCTTTTTCTCCAACAGTTCTTGAACGTACTCCTCCAAAACGGGGGTGGAGTGTTGGAAAAACCGAAGGCACGGGGGTGGAGTGCTGTACCAGCTCCAGCCCAGTCCATTCTTGAGTAGGCTTTGGGCCCAGGGATCGAAGGTCCAGCGATCCCAAAATTTCATCAGTCTCCCTCCTACCGGTATCGTTTCACTTGGACTGCCGTCCTGAGGTCTTGCCTCCCTGACCACGACCACCTCTGAATCCCCTTCCCCTTGAGGGACGCCTAGACGAGCCTCTGGCTGCTCCTCTAGGTTTTGCACGAAAGGAAGAAGACTGTCCTTCGAACGTTGGGGTGAATGTGGTTGACTGACCTGGCACAGCCTGGGGTACCCACTGAAAAGTAGTCGGGGTTTGTGCCACCATCTGGGGCACTGGAGGCAATGGTAATTGCAGTTGCTGTTGCTGTCTAAAAGGCTTGGCTGGCCTAGACGGTAGCCTAGTCCTCATATTCTTCCTCTTTGGTTGAGGACCCTCATCCGGGGAAGACTTTCTTTTGATAGCCAGGCCCCACTTCTGGAGAAGGTTTCTATTCTCCACGGCGGCCTTATCAACAACTTCTTTGACCACATCGGTAGGGAAAAGGTCTTTTCCCCAAATGTTGGAGGAGATTAACTTCCTTGGCTCGTGTCTCACCGTAGCCCCGGTGAACACGAACTCCCTGCAAGCTCTCCTTGCCTTGACGAAGCCATAAAGGTCCTTCATCACTGTGGCTAGGTGAGACTTAGCCACTACCATGAACATTTCATGGACCTTTGTCACTTGCCATCGTCTCAAGAGTAGTCTGATGAGACATTGAGGCAGCCAGTCTTTCTTTTGTCTCGAACTCTCTTCGTAAAAGAGAGTCGGACAGCTTGGGGAGGTCCTCGCCGAATTGCCGTCCGGCAATATCAGCCTCCAACTTTCCCACTGAGAATGTCAGATGGACATCCTTCCAGTCTTTGTGGTCCATAGGCAGGGCCAGCGACAAGGGTTTACACTCCTCCAGGGAGGGGCAAGGCTTGCCGGCCTCGACTGCCTTTAGGACAGCCGCAAACCCTTTCTGTAGAAAGGGGAAGGCTCTAGCAGGAGAGGACACAAAAGAAGGGAGCTTCTTGCTCAATGCAGCTACCTTCAAGTTAGAGAAGCCCCTCTCTTTCATCGAGGATGAAAGTAGGGCTTGAGCCTTAGCGTGGTCCATAATTATGACCTCCTTCGGCTCTGTCTCCTCCCTTGAAGCTGGTTCTTTTCTCAGCCGGACATAGCAGTCCGGATATGATGCCTTGCTGGGCCAGAATTCCACCTCCTCTAGGGGAACTGAACCCAGCTTATCCGAGATGACAATCTTTCCAGTCGTCATCGGCATGTGCTCAGCATACCTCCATGGGTTAGCATCTGAGCATAAGGGATGGTCTTTCACATTGAGCCTTTTCCGGGGCCCACGTGATTCTGCCAGGGACTGCATACGCAGTTCCATAGCAGCCGCCTTCTCCTGATTCTCCTTCTGCATTTGTTGGATCATTCCAACAATCGAAGAGAGGGCCTGTCCCAGTTCTACTGGGAGACCGGCCGATGTTGAAGGGATAGGCTCCGGAATCTGAACCGGAGTAGCCGACACCTCGTCGACCTCATCCTCTACGACATCCGGGGTTTGAACTTCATCCTGACCTTCTGCCAGGAGGTCTTGTTCCAAACGTTCGTCCAGGTCAGACATCCTGTCATCTAACTGGATGTCTTGCATCGCGACTGCGACTTCCACGTCCACCTGGACTTGATCTTGAGGGATCTCCTCTTGAGGCTGGGGAATCACTGCATCAGCTGATGCCTGGGGAAAAAGATACGCCCTCATCTTCTCACTTGGAAGATAAGGGCCAGAGGTGTTCTTCTTGAAGTCCCTTACCCAAGTACGAAGCTTCTCCCTTGCTATATCCCTTGATTCCGCCGTTCTAGGGGAATCAAAAGCCTCAGTAATCAGGTTAGTGCACACAGTACATACCTGAGGGTCCCAATACTGGAGATCATCCTTGGAGACAGCGCATGCTGCGTGTCTCCTACAACACTCATGTCCGCAGAGGTTCTTGCTGCGGACGTTGCAGAAAACATTTCCGCACTTCGGAGGGACCTCCTGTAAAGAGAAGAAATTTCCATGAGTATCAAGTGAACTATGTATCACTGGATATGCATAGTATAGCATAACAATTCATAAAGGAAAGACACACACTTGTGTTTCCCTCACAACCCGTTGTTGCAGCCTTCCAGATAATAAAATCAAAATGGTTTATCTCTTCTAGAGTAACCAATGCAAGGTTTCCAGAGGAAACAGGTGGAGCTCACACCTAAGCAATGATTTTAAAATCCTGGATAATAGACAAGAAAGAACTCAGCTTCCTATCAGAGGGCAACAGCAAAGGGATGTGCAAGAAAACACAATAGTGTTAGAAGACACAGTGCTGTACCAAAACCCTTACCATAGTTTTCTTCTTACTGTATATGTTATACTGAAGAATACTAGTACAGTATAGGGGGATGTGTGCCGGCCTGCCTTTGCCGGCCGGCACACACCACAACTAGCTTTAAAGTATACTACTTAACAGCTATAGGGCGGCAGCACTCTGGTTCAAATGCCTGTGCCGGTCGGCAGCAACTGCCGGCCGGTAACAGCCAATGTTGGCCGGCAATGGCTGCCGGCCAGCAACTACACAAGGTAGTACCCAGCTGCCGGCCACACTCTTGGTGACCGGCAGACAAGGGCTGACATAAGCCGGCCGGCAAAGGTACAAGACCGATGCCAGCCGGCAGCAAAAGAACCAGAGGACTACACCTGCCCGGCTGCTGGCCTCATAGGCCGGCAGCCGGGTCAGGTACAACACTAGAAGAAAAATAGAATGGATGCCGGGATAAGAGTGTACACAACCTCCAAGCCCGGCAACCGAAAGAGTGCATATAAGGAAGGGGAGAAACTAATTCAGGCTTCCTAACCAATGCCGTCTGGCTCTGCCGGCAGGCATGGATGAGGGACCAAGAGAGGTCCGGGCAGCACTCGAAAACATAAGACCCTTGCCGGCCAGCAGCTCTGCCGGCCGGCGAGGGGCTGAGTCAATTCCACATCCTAACCTATACTAAGTCTAGATGTAGAACGACGTACAGTACAGTAAGACCCCTGCCGGCCAGCAGCTCTGCCGGCCGGCAAGGGGCTGAGTCAATTCCACATCCTAACCTATACTAGGTCCAGATGTAGAACGACGTACAGTACAGTAATGGCTCGGCCATTACGAAGAAAGAGGGGGAAGGGACAAGAGGGTCCTGCCAACCTTGCTTTAGTGACAGAACACCCGCAGCCAAGAAACTTATCTTAGCCTAAGGGAGATCTAAGGGGAAAGGCTAGCAATACTTGCCAGCTCCCAGAGCACCAAAGCAAGGAAGGCGTTGCTACTCCCAAGGGAAGAACTTATCCTCCCCCGAGAACAGCAACAAGGACTAGTCTGGTAGATCACAAAAGAAGGAATCATATCCACAGAAACCTTCGGTAGTGACCTAAGGGAGCTAAGCTCCCTTTGTATGTGTTAGGTCAGCGAGGGGGACTCAGCCCCAAGCCAGACAACACAGACTCAGACTAAATACTCTGTTGTTCTGTCCCTCTTGAACCATAACTACAGGAACAGGAAGGTACAGTAACACCCTAGTATAGTTTTATCGAAAATAAATTCGGAAAAAACCACTTAGGGATAAGCCCAAGGCTTAAACAGAGGGAAAGGGATTGCATACCTTCTCCGAAGAAAAGAAAGCAACCGGGGAGTATGATAAAGTATACTAAGGCTCCATAAGCAACTAGCCTAGGCACCAAGAGAATCGATTACCTAATTCACCGAAACTCACTCGTATACTATCTTGGAAATATTCCACACAGTCTAAAATGTATAAAATATAGCCTAAAGCTTCAATAAAATCTTAATTACACTCGGAAAAACCATAATCATGCATGAAGAACTAGGACCAAACGACTAGGCTACATGGCCTAGCGTAGGCCAGAATGGCGAATACTTCGCCAAATAATACTAAGCACGAAAGGAAATCCTATGTAATGCTAAATAGCTAAAATTTATTAAAGCAAAACAACCAGGAATGTCGCTCTGACTAACTAATTTATACCTAGCGAGCGACAGCGTCCAAGACGCCTCTGGTAGGCAACGGCTCTTGTATCAAAGATTAATCCTATTAATCACTCAAAATTTTACCAAGAGCCTACATTTATACATAAAAGACACTATACTCAACTTATCAGAGGCCGACAAAGACGGAGAAGCCATGAAAAGTAAAATAAATCCAAGATTTGCGAGAAAAACAGGAAAAAACACCGAGTTGTTAAGCTACGCAAAAAGGAATACAGATGGCGCCAGGATTGGCGCCAGGCACGCATACGAATCGGGGGATAGGGAAGCCTTGGGAGCGGCTCCCCTTTTTCTTTCCCGAATTCGTATCTCGCCAATCACCTCCTACGAGACGAAATCTCTGTCCAGGATGTAGATTGCCATGTGACGTGTCTAGAATACGTCCTCTGATATGTCGCGATATCCCTTTCAATAGGGATACTCGCTCCAGGAGTTAGAATTCTGGTACCTTAAGGTAAATTCTCTGGGAATATCGCCGTAGTTGTAATATACCCTAGGAAGCTACCTTATAGGAACTTCCATCAGGACGACATGGCTTGAGCCCAAAAATATATATACCGGTTTATTGAAATTCCCATTTCATCTTAATATTTTAAAATATTTTGGCCAAACATCTAAATATACATGTAAAGGTGATAATGTGTTCCCTGTTTTCCAATTTGGCTTTCACAAAGGCCTTCGAGCACATGATGCCCTTCTTACAATCTCCAATGGTGTACAAAAATCCTTAACTGTGGCCCGGATGTTCTTATGATTGGCCGTTATTTTGTTGCTGCCTTTGACCGTGTTAGTCATGATACTCTTGTTTTCAAAGTCAAAAAGTTAGAATACGTAGATCTTTTCTTTGTTTCATTATTGAATTTTTAAGTATTAGATTGGAAAGAGTAGTTGTTGACGAGAACTGTTGTGTGTATAGGAATTTGATATCTGTTATTTCTTAGGGGAGTGTTTTGCGTTCATTACTTTTCATACGATATATACATGATATTTGGTTAGGCATAAGAAACAAGCTTGTTTCCTATGCAAATAATGCTAAGCTCAATGCCATCTACTGAAAGCAGAGCTTTTAAAAGAGAGCTTTCTGAAATCAGTGGCATGACTCAAATTAAGAAGCATGATGTCGAACCTTAACAATACTTAATGTTTGATTATTGATAGGCCAAGGATAATAGCTCCTCGACATTCAGATGTGTGCGTGGATCAACGAAGGATTTTTTACAGTATGTACATGTTAGTGACTCTTGTTTATTCACTATTTGAAACATCTTTATTTATGCATATGCATATTTAGCTATATACAATCGCTTCAAAAGTTTAGGAGTAACTCTTGATTGCATATTTACTATTGAGAGACATATTCGGTTTATGTCTATTTCAACCACCCCATAAAATTTGCTTATTGAGGAGGTCCTTTAGGATTTATGATGATCAACGTAGTCTGACGAAATGTTTTAGAATATCATTCTGTAGTTACTTCGAGTATTGTTCTCCTGTCTGACATTTAACTGCTGGATTTAATTTCTATTTGCTGGAACAAAGTTTGCGTTCTGTTATTTTTTTTTTTATTCCTGATCTTGATATCAATCTCGGTCACTGTCGTTTAGGTAGCATTTTATGCATGTTGCATAAAAGTTTTCATAATTTTTAACATCCTTTGCTTTCAGATCCTTTCAGACTGTATCATCTAGTGCGTAGTACACTACTAGAAATGCAGTTAATTCCAACAGTTTTTCATTTTACACTATAAAGCTCAACACTAAACAGCAGTAAACGTTTTATTCAATCTGTAACCATATTGTGGAATGTTGAACATGTGGAACTTCAGGAACTCAAACTTACAGTGAATATTTTTACGTTGAACACGCTGACATAGGTCTCTATAACTTAAATATTTAATATCTATTTCATTGTAGTTACTGTTCGTAAATAGAGTATATATTAATTTTTCATGACTTTTCTCTTATTTTGATTATGTGTTTCCTTTCCTCAATGGGCTATTTTTTCCTAGTGGAGCCCTATACTTTAATTGTATATTTTATTTTCTCTCTAGAATTCTTGCTACTATAAAGACAGGGCAATACTGTTTTAAAGAAGATGCTAAGAGTTAGGTCCCTTATCTCAAGGCCATTCATTCATCACCAGCCTGTCGATCTAACAAGGATATGTGCAGATTAATCTTCTCTAAAACGAAATTCATTCTTTTTTTTTTCTTTTTTTTTTCAATGGTAAACTGCCCATTTTCCTTGAGGGAGACTAGACATACACACAACCAAAGACTAAATCTTCTGATCTCGATGGAGAAAAATTATCTAAAGGTTTTTCTCAGAATCCCTCAATATTATTACTAGAAATTCAATCGCAAGGTTTTTCCACGACTTGGTGAAAAAAAAAAAAAAACAGTGAGGTATCCAAATATTTATTGGAAATCAATGTCTTTTTGTCTTGGAATTTTCAGTCTTCCAAACACAATTCCAAGAAACGTTGGACTAAAGACTGAAATGAAAATGGCACTAAAACCGGCAAGTTTTTGATATTTTGACCAGAATATTTTTTTTCCTCTTTCTACATCTGTTCAACCACATATATAATACCTATATCATACATACTTACATGCTGAGATACACAAATACACACACATAT
>NC_090729.1:41007021-41014521 GCF_036898095.1 Palaemon carinicauda
TGATAATACCGAAGAGAATCCTTTTTCTCCTTTCTATCAATTTCGTACTATGTGATTCAACAAAAATATGATAAACACCGAAAAATCAGGCCATGTGAGAAATACACACTTAAATTTACAGTATCTGGATAATAAGATTTACCTTATGACGCCGGTAGATTTTGCTAAAGGGCAATCGCAACAAATGAAAGACAGTCTCGTTTAATACAGATGTCTCTCTCTATCTCTCTCTCTCTCTCTCTCTCTCTCTCTCTCTCTCTCTCTCTCTCTCTCTCTCTCTCTCTCGGCGTTCGGTTGTGTATCTTTAGGTTTTTTCATTGTGATAGCAAGAACCTTTACCTTTCCTTCGTTTTCCTAGAATTCAGAGGATGTTCTGGAATAAATGGTTTGCAATATTTGATTCCTCTAGCATTACTTGGTAAACAAATATTATTCAATTATTTTCATCTCATTTATTTAGGATTATATCTTCAAAAGGGTTTCATTTTGTTATTAATTCAATTCTAAGATAAGAGAAAAGGTATGGAGATATTAAAAAATGACATACTACGTGCTCAATAGAAAAACTTACACATAATGAGGCAATATACATACATATATATATATATATATATATATATATATATATATATATATATATATATATATATATATATATATATATATATATATATATATATATATATATATATATATACATATATATTTATACAAGTATATATATATAAATATAAATATATATATATATATATATATATATATATATATATATATATATATATATATATATATATATATATATATATATATATATATATATATATATATTTATACAAGTATATATATATATATATATATATATATATATATATATATATATATATATATATATATATATATATATTTGGGCTCAGGCCATGTCGTCCTAATGGACTACAGTGATATTCCCAGAGAATTTTACCTTAAGGTATCCAGAATTCTAACTCCTGGAGCGAATATCCCTAATTAAATGTAACAGAGATATCGCATAATATCAGAGGATGGATTTTTGACATGTCACATAGCAATTTTCACCCCGAACAGTATTAACGCTTCGAGGGGTTACAGTGACAAGAATCTGAAACAGGAATGAAAAGAGAGCCGTTCCCAAGAATCTCTCCTATTCTGTTTCCAGTGTGTATCTGACGAAGGTGGCAGCGCCATCTTCATTCCTTTTCGTGTAGCTCTACTACTCGGTGTTTTCCCTTGTGTTCTCTCGTATTTTTGGATATTATTCAACGTTATGATGCTTTTTCCGGCCCCTTCTGCCTCTGGAAAGTTGAGTATTATCTCTACTTTGTATAAATATAAGCTCTTGTCGTTTTGAATTAAATCAAAAGTGATTTTAACGTAAACAAGAGCTGTTGCCTACCAGAGGCATCCTGGATGCTGTCGCTCGCTATATAAGGGTCATTTAGTTGGCCAGAGCGACGTTCCCGGTTTTTACGTTTTAATAAATCTAGCTATTTAGCTCCTCTAGGAATTCTTATATAATGCCGTTAGTTTTCAGTTCGGTGATTTAGGTAACCGATCTCGCCCTTCGCTAGGCTTAGTTGCCTGGGCGTCTGGCCCTAGTACTTTCATGCATGATATAAGTTTTCCGAGTGTTTTGTTATTGAAGCTATAGGCAAATATTTTATACATGTAAGATATTGTTGAATTTTCTTCTCCAAGATTGTATACGAGAGAGTTTCAGTGATTTAGGTAATCGATTCTCACCGCACCTAGGCTAGTAGCCTATGGGGTTTTAGTATACTCTCGCACACATCCCCGGTTGTTCTTTTCTCCTCCGGAGAATAAGTTCAATCCCTTTCTCCCTCTGAGTAAGCCTTAGGCTTAGTCCTAGTGGTTCTATCTGAATAATATTCAGGCATAAGTATACTAGGATAGGTCTGTCCTGACCCGCTAACCAGAGTATCTTGTTTTTGAGGTTGGGGCAGAACATCAGAGTTTCAGTCTGTGGTCTGCGTCTTCCTAGCATAGAGAATGAGTTTCCTTTGCTAGGTTAGGTGCAGACACAGGACGCTTTGCTTCCCTAGCCCACATCTGAAGGATTTTGTACAAGATGATTCCTTCTTCTAGTGGTCTAGCAGACTGTCCTGTGTGGTTATTCTCGGGGTGGAGAATGAGTTTTCTCCGTTGCCTGGCGAAATAACTACACCTAACTTGGTTCTGGTATGGAGGAGGGTAGCAAGTATTGCCAACCTTCCTCCTTTAGACAAACTCTAGGTTAGGATGAGCTTTCCTAACTGCAGGGTGTGTCTCATACTAGAACGAAGTTTACAGGACCCTTATCCCGTTCTCCCCTCTCTTTCTTAGTGATGGCCTAGCCATCACATCTCTTAGCCGCAGTCCTACTTCTGTACCTAGTGTAAGTTAAGATGGGGGACCGGCTCAGCTCTCTGCCGGCCGGCAATAACATGCCGGCAGGCAGAGACCCTTTTTTCTTCTGCAGAGTGAACCCCAGACCTCCCTTGGTCTCCCTTCCATGTCTGCTGGTAGAGCCCGGCAGGCTATGGATTCATAGGAAGCCTGAATGCTACATTCTCCCCTTCCATATGTTCACTCTTTCTGGACGAAGGTTGTATGTCAATGCCGCCTTATAACCTTACATCCATACTGTTCCTCTTGCTAGTGTATTGTACTCCTAGCCCGGCTGCCGGCTTAAACGTCTGGCAGCCGGGTAGGTGGAGGTTCTCTGGTTCGCAGTCACTGCCGGCCGTCATGGGTATCACTACCTTTGCCTGCTGGCAGTAGAAAAACATCCCGAGATCTGCTGGGCACTACGTTTAGCAGCCGACAGTTGGGTGCTAGTGTTTTCAGTTGCCGGCCGGCACACATTTGCGAAACAGTGAACTACCGCCTATTAGTTATAGGTAACTACCTTTGAACTATACAGGGGTAAATGCCGGCTAAACATAGCCCCAAGCATTTTCATGAAGCTTGTGTACGCAGCCGTCCATCAATTTTGCCTAAAGAGAATCCAAGTAGTGGCCTACTTGGACGACTGGCTGGTGTAGGCAGCATCCAGGACAGAATGCATGGAAGCCTCTAAGTTAGTGATCCAGTTCCTGTAACATCTGGGATTCAAGATCAACATCAAAAAGTCTCGACTATCTCCAGCTCAAAAAATTTCAATGGTTGGGAATCCATTGGAATTTGGAGATACATCAACTTTCCATTCCTGGGAAGAAGAGGAAAGAAATAGCAGGATGTGTCAAGAGACTATTGAAATCCAATCGGATATCAAGACGAGAACAGGAGAGAGTGCTGGGCTCTCTACAGTTTGCTTCGATAACAGATTCAGTGCTAAGAGCACAGCTAAAGGATGCATCAGGAGTCTGGAGATAATACGCATTAAACGCGCGAAGAGATCTGATGAGACCACTACCGAACTCGACTGCGAACGCTTCTCAAGCCGTGGTCCAAAGCCAAGCAGATGAAGATATCAATACCTCTTCAACCTCCTCCCCCGTCAGTTACTATCCATACAGATGCTTCAAAAGGAAGGCTGGGGAGGCCTATCTCACCAGAAGAGAGTCCAGGAAGCTTGGTCCAATCTTTTCAAGTCATTTCACATTAACTTTCCAGAAGTCATGGCAGTACTTCTGACACTAATGAAAGTTCTCCTCGCCACTCGAACCATGTATTATTGGTTCTAGACAGAGAGGTGATAGTGAGATGCTTGAATCGACGAGGGTCGGGATCACCTAAAATCAACCAAGTGATGTTGGCCATACTCCGTTTGGCGGAAAGAAAGAAATGGCACCTGTCAGCAGTTCACATTCAATCTGTCCGCAACCTGACAGCAGACGGTCTATCCAGGTTCACACCGATAGAGTCAGAATGGTTCCTAGACGTAGGATCGTTCTCCCTCATCTTGAGTCAAGTCCCGGAACTGCAAATAGACCTCTTTGCGATGAAAGACAACAAATAGAATGTGTCCCCATATGAGGATCCGCTAGACTGGAACAGATGGTCCAAGATTTACCTGTTCCCTCTGCACAACCTCCTTTGAAGGTCCTCAATATGAGATCCTTCTAAAGGAAGACGGCAATAGTGGCCCACAAGCGGCCAATCAGCGTTTAGTTCCCTCTGGCATTGGAACTACGACTGAAGTTTGTACCGCTACCGGATCCAACCCTGACTCAGCGGGTGGGTGTCGTTTGTCAAGGCGAAGAAACCAAAAAGAATTCTTGATTGACTTCTGTTAATTTTCTTTATTCACCTTCATGAGTAAGGTTTAGCAGCCAACACATTATGAACGTGCAAGTCTTCCTTGACAAGACCGATACTATATACCTTTCAGGTCGACCTTTCTGAGGACAATTTTTTATAAAATTCCGAAGGTCAGTGCTAAGCTTAGACCTTCAGCGCCTCTAACCCCCATTTCATGGGCACTAAATAAGGTTCCTCATTTGCATTAATTTTGAATAATGAAGAGTGCGCTTTAAAGGATTTAACTCAAAAAGTTATGTTTCTGTTTGCACTCGCTTCAGGGGCTAGAGTTAATGTAATAGTAGCTCTCTTGAGAGAGAAAGGCTACGTTCAGTTCTTGAAAGGAGAACTGAATCTGTTTCCAGACCCAATGTTTCTTGCCAGGAACAAGCTACCCTCCAACAGGTGGGGTCCCTAGAGAATCTGCCCTCTGAAGGAAGATGCATCTCTATGTCCAGTGGAGTGCCTAAAGGTCTATCTTCATAGAACTTTAGACTTTAAGGGAGGGCAGCTGTTCAAAGGAGAAACCTCGGGTTCAAATTTAATTCTGAAACAACTAAGGGTGAAACTCACCTATGTTATTCGCAGAGCGGATCCAGACAGTACACCCGCAAGTCATGATCCAGGCAAAGTTGCCTCTTCCATAAAATTTCGTTAATTATATGGACTTTGAACATCTTCGTTCGTACACCGGCTGGTAGTCTTCCAAGATGATCTTTATGCACTATGTGAAGCAAGTGGAGCAACTCAAGAGGTCTGTGGTAACAGCAGGTAGAATTCTTAAACCTTCTGTTTAAATCTGCGAGGAACAGTGTAATTAATTTGGGACGATTAATTAAGAGGGTGGGTGTGTAGTCACAGTCTGTTACTGCACACTGAGCGATAGGCCACTAACGAGGCCTTACGAACGGTTCCATGGACTTTGGTGAACTATAGCATAAAAAGAACACTTGTGACTAGCGTTTCTTACGCTAGTGTAAATAAACAGTAATATAGACTGTATCATTATTATTAAAGATTCGATTGAAGTGGCAAATCTGTTTCCTGTTAGACGAGACAATATTTTCTGTTGACTGTTTTCTTTATGCTTTAACTGATATCGTCCACATTTTATAGATTTTATAAATGTTGATCTGATATGTATGTTTATTAATTTTTTAATAAACTGGTTCATAGTGAACCCTGCGTCTTATACGCCCACACTCATTTTATTAGAAATGCACTGAGCATTAAAATTAAAATATGGATAATTTTAACATGGAACGTCTTTTAAGATTGTTCCTTTCTTCAAGCAAAAATCCACTTGCTTTAACCCTTCCTTAGGAAGGGTTAACGTTGTACCCTAAAGTGATGGTGGTAGATATGCAAAATCTGTTCCTATACGGATACAACTGTTATCCAATAGCTTAATAAGAGTAGATACGACTCTTCCCTATAGGGGGCAGGAAGCACTAACATATTTCATGCTTAGATGAAATGATGTATGATGGTAACATCATAGGTCTCTAGCTCTAGACGGACCAGGAAAATACTTTCTTGAGGGTACGGCACCGGTTGAGAATCCAGAGATACAGTAATGCTCTGGTAAACTTCCATCAGGACGACCTGGCCTGAGCCCAAAAAACGGATTTTAACCCTGGAACGGTACGATGGGTCGTCCGCGACCCCGAGCGTAAAAAAAAAAAGAGGTTTTTCTCACGTGACTCACCCCCGTGACTGAATTTGTGGGTGATCGACCTGCAGTAGGTGTCTCGCCTACACGCTCTAGTAGTGTCCAGATGTGCATTGCTGTAGCTGTACTCCTTCCCCAATTTCTGAGACGCGTCGGGGTCGAGTGCGACCGAGTTTACCCTTCTAAGGTAATTTGCATAATTATCAAAGTTATTACGTATTATGAAATTGTCGTAGAATGGTGCAACTTGTATAGGTTATCAGTTGTGGAAAGTCTTGGTGGATTGTTTGGCTACCATGTGCATGATTTTTTTTTTAGTTAAAATGTCGTTCATCACCACGAGGACCATTTTACCGCGAGTGTCCCTTTTTCATTTTTTTTTTTCATTTTTTTGCTAAGTCATTTTTCCGTAAGATATTGCCAAATAGTGTCGTAAAACTTTTGCTTTTTTAGTGTTGGAAAGTGTGTCTAGATGATCTGGCTACCCATGCATGACTTTGTTTTTGTCAGATACGACGTAGTTATTGGTATATTGGGTATTTAACTTCGGTTTCCAATTTCTGTTTTTTTTCAATATTTGTAAAAATTTACTACGTAGTAAGGAATTGTCGTATATTATTGATTTTTTTTCCATGTTTATGTGTTAAAAAGTGTGCCTTGATGGTTGGGCTAACACGTGCATGTCTTTTTTTTGTCTGAGATGCCGTATATTAGAATGTTGGGCATTTTACCGCGAGTGTCCCTTTTTCATTTTTTTTCATTTTTTTGCCAAGTCATTTTTCCGTAAGATATTGCGAAATAGTGTCGTAAAACTTTTGCTTTTTTAGTGTTGGAAAGTGTGTCTGGATGATCTGGCTACCCATGCGTGACTTTGTTTTTGTCAGATACGACGTAGTTATTGGTATATAGGGTATTTAACTGCGGTTGCCAATTTCTGTTTTTTTTTTCAATATTTGTAAAAATTTACTAAGTAGTAAGGAATTGCCGTATATTATTGATTTTTTTTTTCATGTTTATGTGTTAGAAAGTGTGCCTTGATGGTTGGGCTAACACGTGCATGTCTTTTTTTTTATCTGAGATGCCGTATATTAGAATGTTGGGCATTTTTCCGCCAGTGCCCGCTTTTTATTTGTTTTTCATTTTTTTACTTAGTCATGTTACCGTAAGAAATTGGCAAGAAGTGTCGCAAAACTTATATTTTTATAGTGTTGGAAAGTGTTTCTAGATGATCTGGCTACCCATGCCTATCTTTTTTTTTTTTTAGCCAGATATGGCGTATATATAGGTATGTGTTCGATTTTCCTGTGATTGCCATTTTTTCGTTTTTTCCCATTTCTTTCAAAATTACTACGTACTAAGGAACTATCACAGAGTAATGATTCATTTATATGTTTATTTGTCGGAAAATGTGCCTTGATGGTTTGCCTAGCACGTGGCTGAAATTTTTTTTTTCTGAAATGCCGTATATTAGAATGGCCATTTTTCCGCGAATGCCCCTTTTTATTTGTTTTGCATTTTTTTGCTTAGTCATGTTACCGTAAGGAATTGGCAAGTAGTGTCGCAAAACTTAT
>NC_090729.1:41019521-41034521 GCF_036898095.1 Palaemon carinicauda
ATTTTTCCACATTCCCTTTTGTCATTATAAAATTGACAACACTGAGATTACAAAAAAAAAAAAAAAAAAAAAAATATATCTTCTTTCTCATGGTAAGGGAAGAAGAAATTCTTCAGCATGGAATGCAGCTCTTTTAGGAAAAGGGGGACTCCAAAATCAAACCATTGTTCTCTATTCTTGGCTAATTGAATAACCTCTTTACCATGGTTGTCCACTTTTTGGGGTAGAGTTACTTGTTTGAGGGTACAGTTGAACGCACTTTTCAATCATATATATCTTCCACTTTACTTTTTTTTTCAGTGTTATTATTGTTCATAGAATATTTTATTTTGTTCTTTACTTACCTTGTCTTTTTTTTATCTCTTTTTATCCTTTCTCACTAGGCTATTTTTCCTTGATGGAGCTCTTAGGCTTATACCATCCATCTTTTCCAAATAGTGTTTTAGCCTAGAAAATAATAATAATAATAATAATAATAATAATAATAAAAATAATGATAATAATGATAGTAATAATAATAAAAATAATAATAATAATAATAATAATACTAATAATAATAATAATAATAATAATAATAATAATAATAATAACAAAGAACTAAAAGAACTGGCCTAGTATAGAGTGCAATTCTAGGCTCATAAGGGTGACGTAATTCAAGTTACACACTTCAACGGTCACGGGACAAGACTTAATTGGGTTACCTTTTTGTGGTCAACCAAGCCAAAGCTGGGCCAAAAGGATAGTTTCTAAATGGTAATTGGAGCATGGAACCGCTCTAAAGGTTTGTTCGGCTATTGACTAGGATTCTCATTATCATTTTGAAGTAGCTTGAATATACCATCGAGTAACCGCCATTCGAGGCTCAGAGGGGGCTTGAATTGAGGATATCTCCTAAAGTGAAGTGTGTAAGTTTAGCGTTAGGTAAATTTAATTCGGAGAGCCTATACTGTACCTTTTTATACTGGCTTTCAAAATAAACACATACATTGATTGGATTATGTTTTTCTAAACTTAAAAATTCAGAGTAGCGGTATATCAGATTCAAAAATAGTATTTACAGTACGTGGAAATTTACATTGACTGTATTAGGTTTTTAACCATCAGGAGAGAGAGAGAGAGAGAGAGGAGAGAGAGAGAGAGGAGAGAGAGAGAGAGAGAGAGAGAGAGAGAGAGATACTCTCTGTCTGTACTGAATGATATCTTCTCTTTACATGTGAAGAGTGGAATCACTATTGCAATATTTTATTAGTAATTTGTTTTCCTATTTACTTGAATATATCCATTCCATTAGTTACGAGAGGAATGTCTGAAGTAGGTGTGTATAAGTCCTTATCGTTGGTATTATTCGCGAAAAATTTTCTCTTTCATCTTGGCTTCTTTGCGTCCTCTTGGGCTTTGTAGAGCTTCCTCACTTTGAAGTTTTCTGCCGCAGCCTAAGAATAGCACTACTTCAACGATTGATTGATATGTCGACACTATATTTCCTATCAATAAAACTGTTGCTTATATAAAATACTGACGGGAATTTTGAAGAAGATAATTAGTTCCATGTGATTTTTTTAATTTGTGTTCAAGTAGAAGGCTATCTATATAGAAAAATCCCATGTTTGCATCCACACACGTAAACACTCTCGTAAACATACACACAATCACACACATACACGCACACAAGCACACACACACAAACACACACACACACACACACATATATATATATATATATATATATATATATATATATATATATATATATGTGTGTGTGTGTGTGTGTGTGTGTGTGTGTGTGCTGTGTTCGTATGAAGACAGACAAGTATAAATATACGTAATTGCATCGGTCCCTCTCATTTGTAATTTAAAGTCCTTAAACGTATATTTTCTGCATACTCATATCCTATTCCAGTGAGTGCTCTTCCTTCCTTTTCAATGCGTGTTATTTTTTTCCTTAGTTTTGACACTCAAGTATGAACACGGCATAAGAACATTAAAATTGTATGATTAAAACTACTCACCATTGCAGTTTGATCATATGAGTTTATTTGTAGAGGTGAAATGCTCTCTCTCTCTCTCTCTCTCTCTCTCTCTCTCTCTCTCTCCTCTCTCTCTCTCTCTCTCTCTCTCTCTCTCTCTCTCTCTCGCTCTCTCTCTCTCTCTCTGAAAAAGAAACAATATTTTTCCGGAGTCATAGTTGGCGGCAGAGAAAACCCAGCACAAGTAGATTAAAATTTACATCTAGATTACCCAAAGGAATTTGATGATGGAGGCGCTCAGCTGCAGCTTCCTTTAAGCATAAATATTTTCCCAACACCGTAAAGATGAATACTTCGCCAACGGTGTTAATTTTGCTCCGTTACGAATATCCGTAAAATAAAGCGAACGCTGTAGAAATGCGTTCGCTAACCCCTCACACATTGGCGCATAATATGTAAACATACACACATATGCAGGAGAGCGCTTGTACATACAGACACACACACGTACACTGACACGCACACACACACTTATAAATATATATATATATATATATATATATATATATATATATATATATATATATATATATATATATATATATATATATATATATATATATATATATATATATATATATATATATATATATATATATAAAATAAGGGGTTTCAATAAACCGAATTATTCTTGAGAGACTTTGCAGTAGCCAAATATAGGTGTCAGAGAGAGAAATAATAAAAGTAATTGCATTCCTCTAAAACACTCAAGCATTGGAGATTATGTGTTGGCCAAAAGACAGTTTAAGATATATTGAAATTAAATGATATTTAATCAAGTAACAGGCCTTTCCCGATGCAAGAAAAAGTGATATGAAAGAAAACTGTCAGCCAAAAGCTCGACTAAATGAGTCGGTTGATTTTGTAACGTATATATACCGAGATTTTGATTTTTATGCTACTCATAGTGCCAACTTTTCAAAGGGTGTTAAGAAAGTGATACTCCGTAATCGTATTTGCAGATTAGTAAACCCGTATCTATGTGGCTATTTGTTTAATGAAAATCGCGTGTTAGCAGGTGTAGTGATGATGATACAAAACATTCTAGAAGGTTTGCCAGAGGCAAAGTTGACAGAGAATAATCCTCCAGATTCTGAAATGGTGCCAGCAATGTGGAGAGGAAAGCAAAGACACCAGATCAGAAGACTCATCAGATGTTGGCAGTGTTGGGGGAGAAGGGCACCAACGAGTGAAGTGCCGCACCTACTGTTCTCCTTGCAGTTATACCTGTCTAACCTTTGGTCACCTATCTCGAGATTGCCCAACAAAAAACGACGAGAGCTGGAGGGCTGTTGTGCACCACCCTCCTCTTAATATCCGAAGAAGATGAAGAGAAAACCCCCCACCCTGCTGGACAGCTGCAGCAGTAGTCAACGAGGCAGCGGATACGATGGGCGGGGCCCAACGGGTATGCAGGCCAGGGTGCCTTTCTCGGTACCCCAAAACCTCAACCTCATGGCATATGAGATAGCATTAGGGTGCGACGGTATTGCAAGCAAATCGCTAGCCTATTTGGTGACGGGGGTTTTCGCGCTAAAAAACATTGAACAAAATTACAATAATTCAGTAATAAATGGACAGATGACATAAATAATTAGGAATACAAAAACAGATACCTCTTTGTTCAGCTTTGTGTTCAGGCGCCTTTGTTTCTGCTAAGGAGTGACGTCTGAGTATAGCTAATCAGTCAGTCGTTTGAACAGACGAGGAAATAGATGACGAACTCCTCAAAATTTCCTTAAGACTTGGAACCTATACCAGAGAGAGTTAAATGGCGAAGAGTGCACAAACAATAGTGCTCAGGCAGCATATCGTCGACTGGAATACATACTTGGTACAACCTTTAAACGGAGGAGTACCTCAGAGGAGTGCACTAGGCCTAATCTTATTCTGCATTTATACTATCGCTCTATCAAAAAAACTACAAAAGCATGGTGCAAAGTTCAAGCTATTGGGGGAACACACAATTTTACTTCTACAGAAATGATAAAAAATATATTACTGAAACTCTAAACAGAATCCTTGATGGAGTGGGAGAATGAATGGCAATTAAACAACTAAAATTTGATGATAACACGTCTGAATTTATGGTGGTGGAAAAGAGATACAGAATGAGAAGCTTAGATGACATTCAAATAAACATATATATTGACTCAATGCTGATATCTAGTAAAGTTCATGATCTAGGCGTATTTCTTGAATACAGCTTGTCTCTCAATGCCCAAATATATAATGTAGTAAAAATGCTGATTAACATCTAAGAAATAATGCTTTTATAAAAAGTATCAGGATGGATATTCCGTAAAGCAACTTCCGATAAACTTTGTGATTACCACAAATGACTAATGTAACTCCATCTACTACAATCTGCCTAAGAAATTAAAAAAAAAAAAAACCTAATAAACAGAAGTGAAAGACCGATAAAAAGATGGCCAACCGAGGGAAAGGATCACTCTTATACTAATTGATCTACATTGGCTGCCGATTTAAGCGAAAAGAGAGTTTGAAATATGTACAATAACCTACCAAGTTATCAGAACGGGAATTTCTAAATATATAAGAGAGTTGCTACTTATTATGCAAACAACGAATCGTGTTGACACGAGAATAGTTACAGATGGTTTCAAATTATTAGAACCTAGATATAAGTCTGCTACTGTTGGCTCTAGAGCCTTTAAATATGCAGCCCCAACCCCATACAAGAGGCTCCCACGATACATCTGAACAATTGAAGATATTAAGGCTTTCAAAAGGACACTGGAGACTTTCTTACTATGACAGTTTTTAGATATTGTTGATCAAACAGCAGGCGAGGAATATGCACTGTAAGATAATGAATGTTCCGAAATGAACATCAAAAAATGACCGGTGAGGTCCTGTATACAGTAGGGTTCCTCTGCTTTATAAGACTGGATAAGCAACCCTTTAAGTAAAAGTAAAGTAGCATCCTACCATATAGAAATTAATAGATGGCCTGCATAAAGAACAGACAGTTAGAGATGCATGCCATGTAAAGTTACTGGCAGGTCATGAACCACTACAAAAACTAAAAAGTAGAGATACAGACAGAATGAAATTTGATATTTTTCCTAGATTTGAAAAACATGGATGCTATAGAGTACCTGAGAACCCTACTCATAATTATCAAATAAACCAGATAAATCTATATTAAAGTTTTTATTTTTTTTTAGTGTGTGTTTTTACATTTCTTCGAGCCTTGTTTTACTTTTCAATTAAAATTTTAAAGTTTTGAGTGGTTATGAATTTATAGACAAATTATTTATACTTTTAGATAACAGTTTTAAAGTGTTGAATGATTAGGAATGTACTAACAAATTATTCTTAATGTATGCCCGGCGCCAAATAAGATGGCGCCAAAAACCGCTATGCCCAACTGGTCGTGCCAAAATGAAAGTGCCTAAACGGCCGCGCCCAATAGTCTCCTCATGAATCTTAAGGAACCAAGGTCATTTTTAAACTACAATAAAAATGGGAACACATAATATTAGAAGGGTAGTCAGGAATAATAGAGAACAATGCGGATATTACGATAGTTAATTTTACATATAAAATAGTCGTATTATGTAGGGATTCCTTATGTGATTTGAGTTATGTGAAATTCCTCATAACTGGATCTTGGGAACTGCGACTCCAGCCTGCAAAGACGAACCCATTCAGAACTTGATTAGGCAAGCTTAAAAACTATATTCGCCAGAATATCAGCCTGCAGTTAGTATCATTGCTAATAGCTATTCTAAATTAATGCAAATGGAGACGAGCCATCCTGGAGGATTGATAGATTTCCCTTTATCATTGAAACTTCGGAGACGAAGCCAGTCAGGCCATGGCCTTCTAAGGTATCCATTAATTTCTAGGGAGAGATAGAAAGTAAATTAGTAAATTAATGGAACAAGAGGTTACTGAGGAGAGCAAATTTGCCCTGGCTTTTCTCCAATTATAGCAGTTACGAAAAAGAATGGCTCGGTAAGATTGTGTGTTGATTATAGGAAGTAAAATGCATTTCCATTGCCCTCGATCGATAAATTTCTCGCAAAGTTACGGAACAGTAGACATTTTACTACTACCGATTAAACATCTGGATACTATCAAAATATCATTTATAGCCAATGACCGACTATTTTAGTTTAATTTTCTTTTTTCAGGGTTAAAAATTATCCCAGTATTTTTTCTATGGTAATGATATTCATGTTAAAGTAGACATTATCATAATTACAAGGTCAACAGCAGGAGAACATAATAACATTATTCATAAGGTTTAAGGAGCATTGCACCATGATGGTATGAAAATTATCATATCAAAGTGGAAATGTTCCTGTACATAGGTTGAATTTTAATGCCATATAATAACCCCGGAAGGTATCCAGCCATGCCCTAGTAAAATAGAAGCCATTAAAGATTTCCCCAGGCACTGTACCCCTGCGGAAGTAGCTGGGTTACTTGGCCTCGCACACTATTTCTGTAAATTCAAAAGAGGTTTTGGAGAGATAGCTGCCACTCTGATGCTTTAACATAATAAAAATTAATAAATTGGGAGTGGGAGAAATTGGGCCTTTAACTAATTGAAAGCAGCCTTAAATACGATGAGTTACTAGCATATTTTATATTTGATCGTCAGTTTTTAGTGGCAACAAATGCAAGTAACATAGCTGCTGGTGGAATAATTTCTCAACGAAATGATGAGGGTAGAGAGAGTGACACATTTATTTTGCTTACAGGTAATTAAAAGGGGATGAAATAATTTTAGTACCTTTGATTGAGAGGCATTTGCTATTCTTTAGGTTTTGAGAGTCATTTTTTTTATATATTAGCTCAATCGATTGAGTTGCAAAGTGATCATCAACCCTTATATGATTTATATCACAAAAGAGAATCGACATGTACGTAAGCGAAGAGGATATTAGAGTTTAACAGGGCCACGTAGAGGGTGAAAAGTAACAAAGTAACTTATGCCCTCTCCAGAGGTACAGTGACAGCAGCTACTAGGTCACATAAGAAGAATGAAGAGCAGACCCAAAATATTGAGTTACCCCATCAACATAGAAAATGGGATAGGAATTCACGTGAGTAGCCACAAAAGGAAAACCACCAAAGAGAGAGAGAGAGAGAGAGAGAGAGAGAGAGAGACAGAGAGAGAGACAGAGAGAGAGAGAGAGAGAGAGAGAGAGAGAGAGAGAGAGAGAGAGAGAGGATTAGGGGATATTTTTTCGAGAGGGGGAGAGGGGAATATTAAACGTGAATGTGCGTGAGCGACAGAGGACATGATAAGGGGCGTCCAGAATTAGTGACTTGATGATGCAGGTGTGATTGACCTAGTAGGGTGGGACATAAAGAAAGTCCGAGAGGAACAAAAAAAATGGAAATGGAGGGAACGATAGCTACCCATCCTTTCTGAACATGCCTTATGATCTTTTTTTTTCTTTTTTTTTTTGCGTAGTTCATCCTCACTCTTTAATCATTCGAGTGATCCAAATTGCACATGCAATCCTATATGTACGGCATTTGGAGATTGGTAACACATTAAGGCGAACACGTGAATCATTCTGTAGGTTAAAAATTAAAACATCTGTATTAAAGTACATAAAATATGTTCATGCTTCTTACTGTTTCGAACATAAAAACATTGTAGAGGAGGCAAAAAAGTTGCCTATGAACCATATCAAATTCTATAGGATACGAATGGATGTGGTGGGGCCATTTCTTACTGGTATAACACAATATAAGTAAATATGTGTATATATGGCTGCATTCCCTCGTTACATTCATTCTTTCGCAATTTTTGATAGGTAAGCAAATTCCTTAGCCAGGGTGTGTGTTCTTTCATTACAAGCTTGGTTGCCCAAAATATTTGATAAGTGATAATGGTTTCGAGTTTATAAATAAGGTGGAGAAATCAGTCACAGACTTGATAGAAATTGAACGCTTTTCAATGACTGCATATAGGCCTTCAGCTAATGGCTGTAGGGAATCTCATAATAAGGAAGTGATGCTAATTTTACGCTACTTAGTGGTTGATGACTTGTGTCACTAGCATGCCATGTTTCCTACGGCCGAGCTTGCTTTGAGCTTGGCATAAAATACCTCATTGAGGGACAAGCCTTTCTTTTTAGCGTATGGACAGGATCCTGTGTTACCCTATGCGGTCCTGATTAATTCGCAACAATTCGTAAATATTCGACTGAACAGTCCCGAGTCTATTTACTATATCTCTAAGGTGAGTAATGAGCACTACCGAAAGGTTTTCAAAAGAACTTATGAAAAAACAGATCAAAGTATGAAGCATGGTTAAAAACCAGTAAAGGTTGTTTTGGGTGATGTAACGACTACAACCTAGGAAACGAAAACTGGACTCTACGCACGTGGTTACGTACCGAGTAAAGATGGTTAAATCTAACACGGTAGTGATATAAAACGTTATTTGTGAGGCAATGTCTAAACATCATCAGCCACACATACAATGTACCTGATAAAAGAAAAAAAAAGAGAGGAAGGTTAAATAGGTCAGGTATGATTCGTCACGCGAATGCTGTGGTATTGACGTGCTTACATGATTCCTTAAGGACAAGTGGCTACGGGATTAAAATTCAGCCCTTCTGCAAGGCAATGTGAAACAGTGCGTAGATGTGAATACCTTATACTTAGTTATAGCTATAATAAGGGAAAGGCAGGGATGCGGAATGATTTTATCGGGAAACGGCCAGTGATCACTGATCTATTGTTATAATGGCGAAACGGTGATGAAGTTTTGTGCTGCGAAATTGTGCCATAATCGCGGATAAATAAAATCGAGGGATGAAGCAATGACTATCCCACCTGTTCTGGGTCATATTGCCCGCAACCATAGGGGGGTTATTGTTGAGTATGTATAATACCGATATTCATTTGATCTTTTATCTTTGGGTATTCTTTTTTATAAAGTTCATAGGAAGAAATGAGTTGAATTGGGTTATATTTATTTTTTAAATTTTTATTTACAATATCTGGTTTTTAATTTTTGTGCAAGATATATATGCATTTTATTTTGTATTTTTGTCTATTGCATGGCATGCCCTACCCTTGATCGAAGTGTCCTCCATGTATCATAGAATATTGAGGAAAAGTGCAGATCTCCTCTGGCAGTGAGGAGTATGGGTTGGGGGAGTAGTGTCCTAGGCCTTACATAAAGATTATGTAGGTGTATATGCGTTTTATACAGTGAGATCAAAGCCCTATTTAAAAGTAATATGATTGTTATAAACTGTTGGGCAAGATCATTGAACTAACTTATAATTGACGTGTCTTAGAGTCGTTTGGGATAAGTATCTTTCCTTTCTTGTTGTTTAAAAAAATCTAGTAGAATCGGCTTATTGATTGTACAACAATGCGTTACTTGCTCAGAATTGTGGCCGTGCCACTGAAACTCTCACAAGATCTACTGTATAGGGTACTTACTTGAGAATATGTCGATGTGTTCATTTATTCACGAATGTTTTGTAACCCAAATAGACATGTTTTGATATCTCAATAAATGTCGACATGGAATATATATATATATATATATATATATATATATATATATATATATATATATATGTATATATATATACATATATATATATATATATATATATATATATATATATATATATATATATGTATATATATATATATATATATATGTGTGTATATATATATATATATATATATATATATATATATATATATATATATATATATATATATATATATATATATATATATATATATATACACACACATATATATATATATATATATATATATATATATATATATATATATATATATATATATATATATGTTTATATATATAAATATATATATATATATATATACATATATATATATATATATATATATATATATATATATATATATATATATATATATATATATATATACCGGTTTATTGAGATTCCCATTTCATCTTATCTTTTAAAATATTTTGGCCAAACATCTAAATATATATGTAAAGGTGATAATGTGTTCCCTGTTTTCCAATTTGGCTTTCACAAAGGCCTTCGAGCATATGATGCCCTTCTTACAATCTCCAATGGTGTACAAAAATCCTTAACTGTGGCCCGGATATTCTTATGATTGGCCGTTATTTTGTTGCTGCCTTTGACCGTGTTAATCATGATACTCTTGTTTTCAAAGTCAAACAGTTAGAATACGTAGATCTTTTCTTTGTTTCATTATTGAATTTTTAAGTATTAGATTGGAAAGAGTAGTAGTTGACGAGAACTGTTGTGTGTATAGGAATTTGATATCTGTTATTTCTTAGGGGAGTGTTTTGCGTTCATTACTTTTCATACGATATATACATGATATTTGGTTAGGCATAAGAAACAAGCTTGTTTCCTATGCAAATAATGCTAAGCTCAATGCCATCTACTGAAAGCAGAGCTTTTAAAAGAGAGCTTTCTGAAATCAGTGGCATGACTCAAATTAAGAAGCATGATCTCAAACCTTAACAATACTTAATGTTTGATTATTGATAGGCCAAGGATAATAGCTCCTCGACATTCAGATGTGTGCGTGGATCAACGAAGGATTTTTTACAGTATGTACATGTTTGCCCCCTGTGGCCGCGGGGGCATATAAAAATTAGAATAGCGCCAACGTTATCCCTGCGTGTCGTAAGAGGCGACTAAAAAGGGACGGGACGAGGGGGCTGGGAACCCCCTCTCCTGTAAAAAATTCCTGCGAGACATCGACAAGGAGATGGAGCTGGGGGGAGAGTGACTGCTCCCCGCACTCTAGTTTTGGGGTGTTTAAATGTGCGTGGATGTAGTACGATAGAGAGTAAAAGATGTGAGATTGGAAGTATGTTTAGAAGTAGAATGATGGATGTATTGGCCGTGTGTGAGACAAAGATGAAAGGAAAGGGTGAAGTGATGTTTGGTGAAATGTCTGGTAGAGTGTCTGGGATTGAAAGGGGAAGAGCGAGAGAGGGTGTGGCGTTATTGCTGAGTGAATGGATGACAGGTAAAGTAGTGGAATGGAAGGAGATATCATCTAGGTTAATGTGGGTAAGGGTTAGGTTGGGTAGGGAATGTTGGGCGTTTGTCAGTGCGTATGGGCCAGGTAGTGAGAAAAGTGAAGAAGATCGGAATGAGTTCTGGAATGATTTAACTAGGTGTGTAGAAGGACTGGGTAGAAGGAATTATGTAGTTGTTATGGGTGACTTAAATGCTAGAGTGGGCGCTGGAGAGGTAGAAGGTGTCATTGGTAAGTATGGCGTACCAGGTGAAAATGAGAGTGGTGAGAGACTGGTAGACATGTGTGTTGAACAAGAGATGGTAATAAGTGCTAGCTTCTTTAAAAAGAAAGATAAAAATAAGTATACATGGGTAAGAGTGGCAAATGGAAGAGTAGTAGAAAGGGCATTAATGGATTATGTGTTGGTAACTAAAAGAATGTTTGGAAGATTGAAAGACGTGCACGTGTTTAGGGGTATGGCTAACGGTATGTCTGATCATTTTTTGGTGGAAGGAAAATTAGTTGTAGCAAAAGAGTGGGGGAATAGAGTAGGTGGATGTAAAAGGGAGGTAGTGAGGATTGAAGAGCTAATAAAACCGGGGGTAAAAAGTAAATATCAGGAAAGGTTGAAAATGGCATATGATGAGGTGAGAGTAAGAGAAACTGGTAATTTAGAGGAGGAATGGAAGTTAGTAAAAGAAAATTTTGTTGGGATTGCAAGTGATGTATGTGGCAAGAAGGTTGTTGGAGGCAGCATGAGGAAGGGCAGTGAATGGTGGAATGAAGGAGTGAAGGTGAAAGTGGAAGAGAAAAAGAGGGCTTTTGAAGAATGGCTGCAGAGTAACAGTATAGAGAAGTATGAAAAATATAGAGAGAAAAAGGTGGAAGTAAAGCGCAAGGTACGTGAGGCAAAGAGGGCAGCTGACCTGAGGTGGGGTCAGGGATTGGGTCAGTCATATGAAGAGAATAAGAAGAAGTTTTGGAAAGAAGTGAAGAGAGTAAGGAAGGCTGGCGCAAGAATTGAAGAGACAGTGAAAGATGGGAATGGAAGGTTGTTAAAAGGAGAGGAGGCAAGGAAAAGGTGGGCGGAATATTTTGAAAGTTTGCTGAATGTTGAGGATAATAGGGAGGCAGATATAATTGCTGTTCCAGGTGTTGAGGTGCCAGTGATGGGAGATGAGAATGAGAGAGAGATAACAATAGAGGAAGTGAGGAGAGCACTAGATGAAACGAGAGTAGGAAAAGCATCTGGTATGGACGGTGTGAAAGCTGAGATGTTGAAGGAAGGGGGTGTGACTCTACTTGAATGGTTGGTGAGATTGTTTAATGTGTGTTTTGTGTTGTCAATGGTACCAGTAGATTGGGTTTGTGCATGTATTGTACCACTATATAAGGGTAAGGGAGATGTGCATGAGTGTTGTAATTCAAGAGGTATTAGTTTGTTGAGTGTAGTTGGAAAAGTGTATGGTAGAGTACTGATTAATAGGATTAAGGATAAAACAGAGAATGCAATCTTGGAAGTACAGGGTGGTTTTAGAAGAGGTAGGGGTTGTATGAATCAGATTTTTACAGTTAGGCAGATATGCGAGAAATATTTAGCAAAAGGTAAGGAGGTGTATGTTGCGTTTATGGATCTGGAGAAAGCATATGATAGAGTTGATAGGGAAGCAATGTGGGATGTGATGAGTTTATATGGAGTTGGTGGAAGGTTGTTGCAAGCAGTGAAAAGTTTATACAAAGGTAGTAAAGCATGTGTTAGAATAGGAAATGAAGTGAGTGATTGGTTTCCGGTGAGAGTGGGGCTGAGACAGGGATGTGTGATGTTGCCGTGGTTGTTTAACTTGTATGTTGATGGAGTGGTGAGAGAGGTGAATGCTCGAGTGCTTGGACGAGGATTAAAACTGGTAGGCGAGAATGACCATGAATGGGAGGTAAATCAGTTGTTGTTTGCGGATGATACTGTACTGGTAGCAGACACAGAAGAGAAGCTTGACCGACTAGTGACAGAATTTGGAAGGGTGTGTGAGAGAAGGAAGTTGAGAGTTAATGTGGGTAAGAGTAAGGTTATGAGATGTACGAGAAGGGAAGGTGGTGCAAGGTTGAATGTCATGTTGAATGAAGAGTTACTTGAAGAGGTGGATCAGTTTAAGTACTTGGGGTCTATTGATGCAGCAAATGGTGGAGTGGAAGCAGATGTACGTCAGAGAGTGAATGAAGGTTACAAAGTGTTGGGGGCAGTTAAGGGAGTAGTAAAAAATAGAGGGTTGGGCATGAATGTAAAGAGAGTTCTGTATGAGAAAGTGATTGTACCAACTGTGATGTATGGATCGGAGTCGTGGGGAATGAAAGTGATGGAGAGACAGAAATTGAATGTGTTTGAGATGAAGTGTCTGAGGAGTATGGCTGGTGTATCTCGAGTAGATAGGGTTAGGAACGAAGTGGTGAGGGAGAGAACGGGTGTAAGAAATGAGTTAGAGGCTAGAGTGGATATGAATGTGTTGAGGTGGTTTGGCCATGTTGAGAGAATGGAAAATGGTTGTCTGCTAAAGAAGGTGATGAATGCAAGAGTTGATGGGAGAAGTACAAGAGGAAGGCCAAGGTTTGGGTGGACGGATGGTGTGAAGAAAGCTCTGGGTGATAGGAGGATAGATGTGAGAGAGGCAAGAGAGCGTGCTAGAAATAGGAATGAATGGCGAGCGATTGTGACGCAGTACCAGTAGGCCCTGCTGCTTCCTCCGGGGCCTTAGATGACCGCGGAGGTAGCAGCAGTAGGGGAGTCAGCATTATGAAGCTTCATCTGTGGTGGAAATGTGGGAGGTTGGGCTGTGGCACCCTAGCAGTACCAGCTGAACTCGGTTGAGTCCCTGATTAGGCTGAAGGAACATAGAGAGTAGAGGTCCCCTTTTTGTTTTGTTTCATTGTTGGTGTCGGCTACCCCCCAAAATTGGGGGAAGTGCCTAGGTATATAGATAGACATGTTAGTGACTCTTGTTTATTCACTACGTGAAACATCTTTATTTATGCATATGCATATTTAGCTATATACAATCGCTTCAAAAGTTTAGGAGTAACTCTTGATTGCATATTTACTATTGAGAGACATATTCGGTTTATGTCTATTTCAACCACCCCATAAAATTTGCTTATTGAGGAGGTCCTTTAGGATTTATGATGATCAACGTAGTCTGACGAAATGTTTTAGAATATCATTCTGTAGTTACTTCGAGTATTGTTCTCCTGTCTGACATTTAACTGCTGGATTTAATTTCTATTTGCTGGACCAAAGTTTGCGTTCTGTTATTTTTTTTTTATTCCTGATCTTGATATCAATCTCGGTCACTGTCGTTTAAGTAGCATTTTATGCATGTTGCATAAAAGTTTTCATAATTTTGAACATCCTTTGCATTCAGATCCTTTCAGACTGTATCATCTAGTACGTAGTACACTACTAGAAATGCAGTTAATTCCAACAGTTTTTCCTTTTACACTATAAAGCTCAACACTACACAGCAGTAAACGTTTTATTCAATCTGTAACCATATTGTGGAATGTTGAACATGTGGAACTTCAGGAACTCAAACTTACAGTGAATATTTTTACGTTGAACATGCTGACGTAGGTCTCTATAACTTAAATATGAAATATCTATTTCATTGTAGTTACTGTTCGTAAATAGAGTATATATTAATTTTTCATGACTTTTCTCTTATTTTGATTATTTGTTTCCTTTCCTCAATGGGCTATTTTTTCCTAGTGGAGCCCTATACTTTAATTGTATATTTTATTTTCTCTCTAGAATTCTTGCTACTATAAACACAGGGCAATACTGTTTTAAAGAAGATACTAAGAGTTAGGTCCCTTATCTCAAGGCCATTCATTCATCACCAGCCTGTCGATCTAACAAGGATATGTGCGGATTAATCTTCTCTTAAACGAAATTAATTTTTTTTTCTTC
>NC_090729.1:41044521-41054521 GCF_036898095.1 Palaemon carinicauda
GATTTAGGTAATCGATTCTCACCGCACCCAGGCTAGTAGCCTATGGGGCTTTAGTATACTGTCGCACACATCCCAGGTTGTTTTTTCTCCTCCGGAGAATAAGTTCAATCCCTTTCTCCCTCTGAGTAAGCCTTAGGCTTAGTCATAGCGGTTCTATCTGAATAATATCCAGGTATAACTATACTAGGATATGTCTGTCTTGACCCGCTAACCAGAGTATCTGGTTTTTGAGGTTGGGGTGAAACATCAGAGTTTTAGTCTGTGGTCTGCGTCCTCCTAGCATAGAGAATGAGTTTCCTTTTCTAGGTTAGGTGCAGACACAGGAGGCTTTGCTTCCCTAGCCCACATCTGAAGGATTCTGTACGAGATGATTCCTTCTTCTAGTGGTCCAGCAGACTGTCCTGTGTGGTTATTCTCGGGCTGGAGAATGAGTTTTTTCCGTTGCCTGGCAAAATAACTACACCTAACTTGGTTCTGGTATGGAAGAGGATAGCAAGTATTGCCAACCTTCCTCCTTTAGACAAACTCTATGTTAGGATGAGCTTTCCTAACTGCTGGGTGTGTCTCATACTAGAATGAAGTTTACAGAAACCTTATCCCGTTCCCCCCTCTTTTTCTTAGTGATGGCCTAGCCATCACATCTCTTAGCCGCGGTCCTACTTCTGTACCTAGTGTAGGTTAAGATGGGGGACTGGCTCAGCTCTCTGCCGGCCGGCAATAACATGCCGGCCTGAAGAGACCCTTTATTCTTCTGCAGAGTGAACCCCAGACCTCCCTTGGTCTCCCTTCCATGTCTGCTGGTAGACCACGCAGGCTATGGATTTATAGGAAGCCTGAATGCTACATTCTCCCCTTCCATATGTTCACTCTTTTTGGATAAAGGTTGTATGGCAATGCCGCCTTATAACCTTACATCCATACTGTTTCTCGTGCTAGTGTATTGTACTCCTAGCCCTGCTGACGGCTTAAACGTCTGGCAGCAGGGTAGGTGGAGGTTCTCTGGTTCGTAGTCTCTGCCGGTATCACTACCTTTACCTGCCGGCAGTACAAGCGCATCCCGAGATCTGTTGGCCACTACGTTTAGCAGCCGGCAGTCGGGTGCTAGTGTTTTCAGTTGCCGGCCGGCACACATTTGCGAACCAGTGAAATACCGCCTATTAGATAAAGGTAGCATACCTTTGAACTATACAGGGGTAAATGCCGGCCGGTACGTGCCGGTACATGCCGGTACGTGCTGGCACGTGCCGGCCGGCACAACAGCATGCGATGTACAGTAGTTAATATATTTGTGGTGTAGTACACACTGCATTAATAAAGCTACAGTATAGAGTTTGTTGTAACACTAAAGTTCTTTCAACATACTTAATGTTATCTTGTACACCTTTTGTTGAGACCATACAATATATAGAAAGTGAGTTCTTTCTGTATTCATTCTATCCAGTATAATAAAACTTTATTTCAAGGTGTGAGCTACACCTTAACTTTCCGCTTAGGAAAATATATAAGGTATTCTAGAATAAGAATTAACCTTAGTTTTAATATCTTGGAAGGTTACAGCATTTGGCTGGGCAGGAAATACAAGTATGTGTCTTTCCTTCTTTCCGTTTTAGCTTTACTATATAAGCTACATGTATAATCAATAAGTGAAAAGCCTTCACTTGATACTCATGGATTTTCTTCTCTTTACAGGAGGACCATCCGAAGTGCGGGAGTATGTTCTGCAATGTCCGCAGTAAGAACTTCTGTGGACATGAGTTATGCAGGAGGCACGCAGCGTGCACAGCCTCCAGAGGTGATCTCCGGTATTAGAATCCTCAGGTATGTATTATATATTCTAACCTGATAACCGAGGCGTTTGACACCCCTAAGTCAGCGGAGTCAATTGATGCTGTTAGAGAAAAGTTGCGAACCTGGGTAAGGAGTTTTCAGAAAAACACTTCTGGCCCCTACCTTCCAAACGAGAAGATGAGGTCCTACCTTTTCCCTAAGGCATCGACTGATGCAGTCATCCCTCAGCCTCATGAGGAGATACCAACTGTCCAGAATCCTATAGATTCAGAAAGTCTCGGCCGCCCTTCAAGACATCTAATTGGACGATAGAATGTCAGAGGTGTCGGAATATACAGAGAAGGACCTTCTGGAAGAAGGTCAGGAGGAGGATCTGGCCCAGGCTCCAGAAATAGAAGAGGAAGAAATCGACGAGGTGTCGGTTACATTGGTTCCGGCCCCAGAACCTGTTCCCTCTACATCGTCTGCTATCCCAGATGATCTGGGAAGCACTCTTTCTTCTATTATTGAAATGATTCAACAAATACAAAAGAAGAATGATGAAAAGGAAGCTGTGATGAAACTGGAGATACGCAGACTCGCAGCATCATGTGGGCCCCAGAAGCGACTCAACGTGAAGGATCTTTCTTTGTGCTTGGATACCAACCCTTGGAGGTAAGCCGAACACATATCAATGACAACAGGGAAGATTGTTATATCGAAGAAGTTGGACTCAATTCCCCTGGAAGATGCAGAATTTTGGCCCAACAAAGACTCTTACCCAGACTGCTACGTCCGTCTGAGGAAGGAGCCAGCCTCAAAGGAGGAAACGGAGCCGAAGGAGGTCATAGTCCTTGACCATAGTAAAGCACAGGTATTACTAGCGAGCCCGATGAAAGAGAGGGGCTTCACGAACTCAAATGTGCCAGCTTTGAGTAAGAAGCTTCCCTCCTTTGTGGCCTCTCCAACCAGAGCCTTTCCCTTCATGGAAAAGGGATATAAGGCAGCCTTGAAGGCGGCGGAGGCAAGGAAACCATGCCCCTCCCTGGAGGAATGCAAGCCGTTATCCCTGACCTTACCATTGGACCAAAAAGACTGGAAGGACGTTCACCTTACCGTCTCAGTCGGAAAGTTGAAAGCTGATATTGCCAAACATCAGTTTGGTGAGGAGCTTCCAAAGCTGTCGGAGTTTCTCTTGCGCAGAGAGCAAGAGACGGAAGAAAGATTTGCGGCATCGATGTCGTTGCAAACGATTTTTAAAAAACGATAGCAAGTGACCCCAAGAAACAGGACACGTTCATGGTTGTGGCCAAAACCCATCTGGCCACAGTTACGAAGGATCTCTATAGGTTTATTAAAGATAGGAGAGCCTGTAGAGAGTTCGTGTTCGCCTCGGCTGCGGTGAGGCATGAACCGAGGAGACTGATTTCTTCTTGCATATGGGGTAAAGACCTCTTTCCCAATGAAGTAGTTAAAGAGATAGTAAAAAAAGCCACCACGGAGAATAGGGACTTTCTCCAAAATTGGGGCTTAAACCTTAAGAGAAAGTCTTCTCCGGATGAGGCTCCCCAACCCAAGAAGAAGACAAAAAGGCCTACGCTATCCTCTCGGCCGGCTAAGCCCTACCGACAGCAACAACAGCAACTTCCTGTGACCGCGGTGCCTCAGACAGTGGCACATCCTCCAACCACGTACCAGTTGGTACCTCAACAAGTGGCGACACAGTCGCCAGGTTTTAACCCAGCCTTTGAAAGGCAGACTTCCTCCTTTCAATCACAAGCTAGAGGAACAGCCAGAGGTTCTTCTAGACGCCCTTCAAGGAGAAGGGGATTCAGGGGAGGACGTGGTCAACGAGGCAAGGCCTCAGGTCCACAACAGCAGAAGCGAGATGCTTCCTGTAGGAGGGAGACTACATTTATTTAGGGATCGTTGGACCTTTGATCCCTGGGCACACAGCCTAATAAAGAATAGACTAGGTTGGTGCTGGAACAGTCCTCCACCTCCATTTCCTCAGTTCTTCCAACAATCAACCCCCATTCTGGAAGAATATGTCCGAAAACTCTTAGTGAAAAGAGTAATTCAAAAAGTAAAGTCCATCAAGTTCCAAGGCACGCTGTTTTGTGTTCCTAAGAAGGACTCAGAAACTCAGAGTCATTCCGGACTTACCGCCACTCAACAAGTTCATAGTGAACTACAAGTTCAGGATGCTCACACTTCAACACAAAAGGACCCTACTGCCCAAAAAAGGGTATATACCGTCTCCATAGATTTGTCAGACGCTTATTGGCACGTTCCAATTAATCGTCACATCCCCTCCTACCTAGGGTTCAAGTTACAAAGAAGACTTTACACCTTCAGAACCATACCATTCGGGCTAAACATAGCCCCAAGGATTTTCATGGAGCTTGCGTACACAGCCGTCCATCAATTACGCCTAAAGAGAATCCAAGTAGTGGCCTACTTGGACGACTGGCTGGTGTGGGCAGCATCCAGGACAGAAGACATGCAAGCCTCTAAGATAGTGATCCAGTTCCTGGAACATCTGGGAGTGAAGATCAACATAAAAAAGTCTCGACTATCTTCAGCTCAAAAAAATTTCAATGGTTGGGAATCCACTGGAATTTGGAGTCACATCAACTTTCCACTCCTGGGAAGAAGAGGAAAGAAATAGCAGGATCTGTTAAGAGACTATTAAAATCCAATCGGATATCAAGACGCAAACAGGAGAAAGTGCTGGACTCTCTACAGTTTGCTTCGATAACAGATTCAGTGCTAAGAACACAGCTAAAGGATGCAAGAGGAGTCTGGAGATAATACGCATCAATTGCGCGAAGAGATCTGATGAGACCACTACCGACTCGACTGCGAACGCTTCTCAAGCCGTGGTCCAAAGCCAGGAAGATGAAGATATCAATACCTCTTCAACCTCCTCCGCCGTCAGTTACTATCCATACAGACGCTTCAAAGGAAGGCTGGGGAGGCCACTCTCACCAGAAGAGAGTCCAGGAAGCTTGGTCCAATGTTTTCAAGTCATTTCACATCAATTTTCCAGAAGTCATGGCAGTACTTCTGACACTAATGAAAGTTCTCCTCGCCACTCGAACCATGTATTATTGGTTCTAGACAGCGAGGTGATAGTGAGATGCTTGAATCGACAAGGGTCGGGATCACCTCGAATCAACCAAGTGATGTTGGCGAATACTCCGTTTGGTGGAAAGAAAGAAATGGCACCTATCAGCATTTCACATTCAATCGGTCCGCAACCTGACAGCGGACGCTCTATCCAGGTTCACGCCGATAGAGTCAGAATTGTCCCTAGACGCAGGATCGTTCTCCCTCCTCTTGAGTCAAGTCCCGGAACTGCAGATAGACCTCTTTGCGACGAAAGACAACAAGTAGAATGTGTCCCCATACGAGGATCCGCTAGCGGAAGCAGTGGACACTATGTCCCCAGACTGGAACAGATGGTCCAGGATTTACCTGTTCCCTCTGCACAACCTCCTTTGAAGGTCCTCAATATGAGATCCTTCAAAAGGAAGGCGGTAATTGTGGCCCACAAGTGGCCAATCAGCGTTTAGTTCCCTCCGGCATTGGAACTACGACTGAAGTTTGTACCGCTACTGGATCCAACCCGGACTCAGCGAGTGGGTGTCGTTTGTCAAGGCAAAGAAACCAAAAAGAATTCTTGATTGATTTCTGTTTATTTTCTTTATTCACCTTCATGAGCAAGGTTTAGCAGCCAAGACATTATCAACGTGCAAGTCTGCCTTGACAAGACCGATACTATATACCTTTCAGGTCGACCTTTCTAAAGACAATTTTCAATAAAATTCCGCCGGTCGGTGCTAAGCTTAGACCTTCAGCGCCTCTAAGACCCATTTAATGGGCACTAAATAAGGTTCCTCGTTTGCATTAATTTTGAATAATGAGGAGTGCGCTTAGAAGGATTTAACTCAAAAAGTTATGTTTCTGTTTGCCCTCGCTGAGGGCTAGAGGTAATGTAATAGTGGCTCTCTTGAGAGAGGAAGGCCACGTTCAGTTCTTGAAAGGAGAACTGAATCTGTTTCCAGACCCAACGTTTCTTGCCAGGAACAAGCTACCCGCCAACAGGTGGGGTCCCTAGAGAATCTGCCCTCTGAAGGAAGATGCATCTCTATGTCCAGTGGAATGCCTAAAGGTCTATCTTCATAGAACTTCAGACTTTAAGGGAGGACAGCTGTTCAAAGGAGAAACCTCGGGTTAAAATCTACTTCTGAAACAACTAAAGGCGAAACTCACCTATGTTATTCGCAGAGCGGATCCAGACAGTACACCCGCAAGTCATGATCCGAGCAAAGTTGCCTCTTCCATAAAATTTCTTTAATTATATGGACTTTGAACATCTTCGTTCGTACACCGGCTGGTAGTATTCTAAGGTGTTCTTTATGTACTATGCGAAGCAAGTGGAGCAACTCAAGAGGTCTGTGGTAACAGCAGGTAGAATTCTTAAACCTTCTGTTTAAATCTGCGAGGAACAGTGTAATTCATTTGGGACGATTAATTAAGAGGGTGGGTATCTAGTCACAGTCTGTTACTACACACTGAGCGATATGCCACTAACGTGTCCTTACGAACTGTTCCATGGACTTTGGTGAACTATAGCATAATACGGACACTTGTGACAAGCGTTTCTTATGCTAGTGTAAATAAACAGTAATACAGACTGTATCATTATTATTAATGATTCGATTGAAGTGGAAAATCTGTTTCCTGTTAGACGAAAAAATATTTTCTGTTGACTGTTTTCTTTATGCTTTAACGGATATTGTCCACATTTTATAAATTTTATAAATGTTGATCTGATATGTATGTTTATTAGATTTTTAATAAACTGGTTCATATTGAACCCTGCGTCTTATTCGCCCACACTCATTGTATTAGAAATGTACTGAGCATTAAAATTAAAATATGGATAATTTTAACATGGAACGTCTTTTAAGATTGTTCCTATCTTCAAGCAAAAATCCACTCGTTTTAACCCTTCCTTAGGAAGGGTTAACGTTGTACCCTAAGGTGATGGTAGTAGAGATGCAAAATTTGTTCCTCTACGGATACAACTGTTATCCAATAGCTTAATAAGAGTAGATACCATGGGGATATGTCAGGAATTCAAACTGACATTGGTCACTCTTATACAAACTTTGCTTTATGATGTATAGGGCAAGACCACTGTACAAGCTTGTCATTTTGTCTTCCATAGTTATTATGTACTCATCGAGACTTTTTCCAGAGTCTAGTACGACTCTTCCCTGTAAGGGGCAGGAAGCACTAACATAGTTCATGCTTAGATGAAATGATGTATGCCGGTAACATCATAGGTCTCTAGGTCTAGATGGATCAGGAAAATACTTTCTTGAGGGTACGGCACCGGTTGAGAATCCACAGATACAGTAATGCTCTGGTAAACTTCCATCAGAACGACATGGCCTGAGCCTAAAAAACGGATTTAGAGCGAAGCGAAAAATCTATTTTTGTGTGAGGGAGCCATGTCGTCCTGATGGACCCGCCCTTCCTTTTATTGTAAAAGGGCTTATTGACCCCTCCCTATTATACAGCATCTGTAGCACCTCGTATATCGCTACAAGGAATGGAGATGGCGCTGCCACCTTCATCAGATACACACTTGAAACGGAATAGGAGAGTTCCCTTGGGAACGGCTCTCTTTTCATTCCCGTTTCAGATTCTTGTCACTGTAACCCCTTGAAATGTTAATACTGTTCGGGGCGAAGATAGCTATGTGACGTGTCAAGAATACATCCTCTGATATTATGCGATATCCCTGTTAGATTTAATTAGGGATATTCGCTCCAGGAGTTAGAATTCTGGATACCTTAAGGTAAAATTCTCTGGGAATATCACTGTAGTCAAATATACCCTAGGAAGCTACCCTTTAGGAACTTCCATCAGGATAACTTGGCTACCTCATCCAAAAATAGATATTTTGCTTCGCTCAAAATCCGTTACACACACACACACACACACACGCACACACACACACACACATATATATATACATATATATATATATATATATATATATATATATATATATATATATATATATATATATATATATATATGTATATATTTATACACACACACACATATATATAAATATATATATATATATATATATATATATGTATATATTTATACACACACACACACACACATATATATATATATATATATATATATATATGTATATTATATATACAGTATATATATATATATATATATATATATATATATATATATATATATATATATATATATATATACATATACATATATATATATATATATATATATATATATATATATATATATATATATATATGTATATATATATATATATATAGGTGCATATGAAGTGAGTTGCCAATTGCCAACACCTGGTCCTATTCGAACTCTGTATAAATTGGCAAGCTGTTAAATTTTCATTCAAATCCTCTTGTAAGTTGCCCTCCCCCCCCTCCCACCGCGAAAAAAAAATTCGGTCACTTACTTGTATAAAATTTTTATCTTTTCTCTTATTACATATCCTAAAAATTCCATCAGTCTCAATATCGTTTTTAGAAGGAAAATCTTTTGATTCAATCTTCTCAATACCTCCTCATTTGTTACTCTCCCTGTAAATAGGGGTATTCAACAATCTTCTGTAAAGTCATAATTCAGCTGCATTTATTCTATTTCACAAGTACTTGTTCAAATCCATGTCTGAGTCATAAGTAAGCGTGGACCATAACTAGGTCTTTAGTGCTCTACGCTTGTCTGAATCTCTATCCTGTTATTTGTTTTTAGATTGATGAAGTAATTTTTTTCTATTATCATTCTTTTTTCTATTTCTTCATTGAATCTTACATCATGATATCCATATTTACAATGGCATTTATTTACTTTATTGTTGTTCCGTCCATTATCATGGTGTAATTTGGATGTTCGAAGTTTTTCATGGTACTACCACCTCTCTTATTTTTATGTTGATTTTAGTCCCATGTTCTGACCCTCGGTTTTGTTTGTGTTAAGAAGTGTTTCCAATTTATCTACTGAATCAGCTCTCATCACAGTGTCATCTGCAAATCTAATATGATTTATATTATCTCCTCTAAATCCTTTTCTTTCCAATCCTAACGTACTTCTCCATATATAGAAATAAGGTTTAGTGAAATTATACATCCTTGTCTTACTCATCATTTTATCTTTTTCTATGATATTAAATGTCTCGATATTAACCGTAGCTTCCTGACCACATTAAAGGTTGGTAATAAGCCGAATGTCATTCACGTCAATATTTAAGCTCTTTAAGATTTTTATAAGTTGGGCGTGTGTAACTTTATCAAAGGACTTTCAATAGATATAATGTAAATTTTCATATAATAAATACTGAATTAATTAACGCTGAATGCATATATTTTTAATCATTATAACTTATACTTGTATATTATTATCTGGAATAGACAGAAGTTCTTGTCTATGATCCTTAATCCCATATATCCGTGTCTGATATCGAAAGGAATAACTTTTAATTCCCTCTTTCTTTATGGATGTTGCACCTTGATACATTTATTCGTATTGCTAATAGGCATATTAATTAACACTCCATGCTCACATAGATTGCTTTCCTGTGAAACTCCGAAATCTTGAAATCCCAAAGTTGGAATAATGCGTCTTAGAACGCAACCTTGTAATTAAGATTATGATAGTAGTATAAGAACTGTAAAACTTTTTCATGATATTCCACTTTACAAAACTCACTATGATATTCAATTCCTACTTCTTTTCTTCTTCCAAGATGCATGTTGATAGATTTCTTTGTGTCGTAGATCAGGTAACTTTTCCATGTATTCTCAGGCCGGGGAAAGGCATTAGGATACAGGTTCTTGCAAGGAAAATGGCAGCCATAGTAACCCGAGTTTCATTCACTTTTGCTCCTAAAACGATTTCTATATTTAGTGTAAAATAGAGATGTGCCAGAGTTTCGGTATCGGTATCGGTTGTATCGGCTAATTTTTATGCATTGGCAGGCTACTCAGTATTGAAATCTGCATCGGTATCGGGTTTTCATTGAGCATCGGTATCAGTCAAATAGATATTATGTGTGAATGTCTACTTCAAAAGCTGTCTAGTCTTCAAATGGTATATGCTTATACATATATAGGCAGCTTCAATATGACGACTAGATTTTTTTTTA
>NC_090729.1:41069521-41074521 GCF_036898095.1 Palaemon carinicauda
TCTCTCTCTCTCTCTCTCTCTCTCTCTCTCTCTCAAGTCACCTTTCCATAAACACATACAAATTGCAATAGTCTGCCGCATTGTAATGGCATCTGGAACAGCTAGGACCAATGTGTGTATGTTTCTAATAATTGATAAAATACCATTACGCAATACCAGAAACACCTCGTCCAAAGTATAATTACAATTGTGAAATAAATTGGCATTGAGGGTCCCCGGTGTGAAAAAATGTAGGAACTTAATTTGATAAATGATATTAATTTTTATGTCAGTTTAACCACAAAAAATAGGTTAATCTTTTTATCGTTTTTTTTTTTTAAACCAAAAATATACATAAACTATTATCTATCCCAAACGTATAGTACAGGGAGTAAAAGCGAACATATGGTTATCTGTTCAAATTCATATTGTCCAAGTAAACCTTGCCCTTCTTATAGCATATCCGTCAACCCAGTCATGTGGTGCGTCTAGGAAAGGTTTAACCTTTGCCAAGCAATTAAGAGTTCGCTCAAACATCGTCCTAAGCCTAAGCAATATCATATCAACCAGCAATTCCCCAATATTGCAATAATGCTTGATGACTCTCTCATTTCTTTTAACATACAAAGAGGGATATATATCCTTTTGTGAGGTATTGATTGCAACTGGCACTGCTAGAGTGTGGACGTGTTGTGTGGAGCTCTGTTATACACGCCCTGAGTCGTGTTTTAGTATTGTGTTTCTCACTTAGAATATCATTGAAATGATATTAGTTAGTGTTATGGAGAAACCTAAGTGATAAGAAACAGTACACTATGTCTGCTCCTAACTATGTCTGCCTCATATGTAATAACACGGAGGGAGAACGGAAAAAAATGGATAATATGTGAATGTAATAGACTCTACCATAAGAAATGTGTGCATATAGTGGAAGCCATCAATGAGAATGAATGGATAACCTAGACTGGTTATGATCACACTACGTACCTAAAGCCACACAAAACAATTAATCAATATCAAAATTAAAGGAGGATGTGAACGTGAGAGATCTGGCCCTAAATGAACAAGATGCGAAAAAAGATGGCTTGGGAAACAAACTTGCGGACCTTTGCGCAGACGCAGCAAGTTCAACCCGGACCACCGACCTCACTTAGAAAGATGATATTCTTGCCATGAATATGGAATTAAGTTAGGTTAGGTTAGTTAATTAAAGCAACACTTCAAACACTGATAGACCCAAAACCGGAGAAACCGACATTTGCTGACAAAGTTAAGGAAAAAATATGTGGATAATTAAATCAACTAATACAACAACTAAAATTACTGAAAGAAAACGTGAGGTTGAACAAGCACTTAAAGACATTCTTATACTTAACACGAGGTCAACTGCTAATGGAAATGTTGTTGTAAACTTTGCAAACAATATGATCAGAGAAGAGACAGCAAAAAAAAAAAAAAAAAAAAAAAAATCAGACATTGGTGGCTGACACTAAAGCGAGAAAAATCGGAAAACTAAAACCAAAAATAATTATATGCAATGTATACAATGATGAAGATGATGTAGTAAATGGTTCGATTCAAAGAAAGCGTTACCTGGACCAAATTCATAATATAGAAGAGAAGATAAGTATATTCCTGAAGAAAAATGCCTTGGCGGGGAGGGGGGTGGTACCCACCAGGGTTAAAAGAGTATTCTTCTAACCCTGGTACCAACTATGTGCTGAAATGTGATCCTGAAGTTCGGAAGGCTATTAATGATAATGAGGACAAAGTTTCGTTATGATGGGGTATCTATAACATACGTGATAGATACCACGTGATCACCTGCTACCACTGTCAGTGGGATGGACATTTTGAAAAAGATTGCAAGTCTAAGAATGAAGATAAAATCTGCAGGAAATGTTCAGGAAGACATTCCACCAGAGAGACTAATTCGCAATTGTCAACGTGTACAAACTGCACAAAGTCAAACACACCAAGTGACCACACAGTAGATTATAAAGACTGGAAAGCTTATGACTTGGAATTGAAAAGACTAGCGGAAAATACTGATCAAGGTTACTAGGGATGTCATAAACTATGGATATGTAAATATAAAATTTGTATGGAAAAAGACTGTTCAAATTCGAGAATTGAAAAACGAGAAATATTTTGATATGCTAACATTTTCTGAAATGACTAAAATGACGCCCCCAGACATGCCTTCTTTCACATATCTAGAAAAGGTAGGTCGAACTCTTCATTTATGAAAGTTACTCAAATCTCAAAACATTGAAAAGAATTGGTGTAACAAGTTTTGAGTATATAAAAATAAAACTTACGCAAAAAAAAAGAAAAATATCCTTTGTAATAATTTACGAATCTCCTAGTTCAAACACTAGCATCTTTTTTGAAGAATTCGGTGCTCCATTGAGATGATTATCATGGAGAAAAACGAATTAGTTATCTGCGGAGACTTCAATTTTTGGATGGATGACTCATCAAATCCTAACGTTTTGCTATTCAGTGAGTTACTAGAATTATATCGACTAGTGAATAATGTCTACTCTACAACTACTTTAACTGGGCTAACGTTACACTTAGTTCTAAGTGATGACATGAATGATATTGTATCTGATATAAAAGTCGAAGAAAAATGTGCTATCTCCTCAGTACACAAACTTATTACGTTTAGTCTAACTTTACAAAAACACGCATTAGTAAAAAAAAAAATAAACTTTAGACATAAATCAAATTTTCCTCCTACCGTATTTATTGAAGAAGTTACAAGGAAAATAAATGAGGCTTTCAATATTCTCTGTGATCATGATGACCAACGTCTGTTGTGAGCTAAGCGTGTTAACTGGCTTACGGCCACTTATCATAAAGTGAGTAAAAGTGAATATGATACCATGTGCCCACCGATGGAAAAGTATATAATTGTAAAAGACCAATCTCCCTGGTTTGATTAAGAGACTCTGGAAAAATAGAGGAAAAAAGACGTAAAGAAAGAAAGTGGAATAGGTTAGAAACTGAAAGTACTTGGGTGGAATACAAAACTGCTGCGTGTCAATATAACTAACTACTAAGAAGGAAATAAGTGAATACTATAAGAGAAAGATCCTCGAAGCAGCAGCAGACATAAATAAGTTATGTCGTCTCCTGTATGATATAATTTGAAATGTAACTGAAAAGAAGCTACCTGATGTATACAGTGACCAGGAACTAGGAAATAATTTTCTAGTATTCTTCCAAAACAAAATTGAAAATATTACCAGGTCATTTGCAAATAGTCAACATCAGATTAATGATACACCATTAACAAAAACAAAATTAATATGATTTAACAACATAACAAAAGATGACATCACCAGAATTATCAAGAGAGCAAAGAAAACATACTGGGCGATCAATCCTATGCCAATATCTAAAGTAATTGGCGAGAGAGACATTTCTAGTCTAGCGGAAATAATAATGAGAATGGCAAATGCAAGCATTGATGCATGTAAGTATCCTAAATCTGAGAAAATGGCTATATTCACACCAGTTCTGAAAAAAATCACTGGACTACCAGGAATTAAGCTCATATACATATATTTCAAATATATTCTTTGTCTCAAACGTCCTTGAATAAGAAATTCTTGAACAACTAGTCAGTCATTTAGACGTAATAGAAGCTTTGCCTGACAACCAATCTGCTTACAGAAAACTATACTCTACGGATACAGCCAACTGCTCTGTTGTAATTGATATGCTAGAAATGATGAATGAAAATAAATGTGGGTATCTTAATACTGCAGTTTGGCATGAACTGCTGCTAAATGATCTACAGCCATTCGGCGTTGGAGATCAAGCCTTCGTATAACTACAAGAACTACTTAGTTGGTAGAAATTACTGTGTACAAATTGGAAATTATTATTCACCATATGAACCTTTAAACAGAAGGCTACCCCAGTGGAGTGCATTTGGCCTAATCTAATTCTGCATCTATACTATAGGTCTATCGAAAATACTACAAAGGCATGGCATGAGGTTCAAACTATTTGCAGATGATACACAGTTTTCCTTCTCCATAAAGGATGTAGATGACACTACTGAAACTCTAAATTAAATCCTCGACAGTGTTAGGGAATGGATGACATTTAAAGAACTAAAATTAAAGGAGAACAAAACTGAATTCATAGTGGTGGGTAAGAGAAACAGCATGAGAAACTTGGGTGATATTCAAATGAACATAAATAATGACTCGCTGCCGATATCTAGTAAAGTTAGAGATCTAGGTGTATTTCTTGACTGTAACCTGTCTCCAAATGGCCAAAATGAATAATGTAATAAAACTGCTGGTTATCATCTAAGAAATATTGCGTTCATAAAAAAGTACCTGGACGAGAATTCTGTAAATAAACTTATGGTAAACAGTTTTATTACCAGGATTGACTACTGCAAGTCTATGGGGGCGTCCACACCAGCGACAAAACATGTCGACAACACTGTGTACAACTTTGTAGGCAACAAGTTGTTAGACTGTTGATGAAACATTGTTGTCGAGATGTTGGTAGAGATTTATTGGTGATATGTTGGCAACCCTGGTATGGACGAGTCGATGTGGTTGGAGATACCCGGACAGACACACAACACCGAGAGAAAAGATTGTTCAGTTAATTGAATGTTATCGAGGATACCCATTGCTATGGGATCCGACCCATGCACTATACAAACACCGGTTCAAGAGGGCAGACACCTGGCGTGAAATATCTGAAAATATTCAGATAGAGAGAAATGAAGTGGAGAAGAAAATGAAGAACCTCATGACACAGTTCCGAAGAGAACTGAAAAAATGTCAAGAAAAGAAGTCTGGTGATGGAGCTGAAGACGCATATAAGAGTCAGTGGTTCGCGTTCAGCATCATGCTGTTTCTAGCTGACAAACACAAGCCACACAAGACCTATGACGCTGGATATCAGGTAAGAAACTGTGCATGTTAACATATTAGTATTTATTAGTTTCTTTCCTCACATATATTGTACACTAATTTTGTGTC
>NC_090729.1:41087021-41093899 GCF_036898095.1 Palaemon carinicauda
ATAGGATCACCGAGTAGGAAGCCATGATGGAAGTCTTATATACATTCGTCGAGATGTTCCCCTTATATCTTTGTCTTTTTGTACAGCTCTGCGGTCAGTGGTTGTACATATTGATATAGGCCAAAATATAACATTTGCTCTCTGTAATTGCCTCCAAATGATAACATTTGTATGATGTAGAAGTGATTCATCTAACCCCCTCAACATTTTAATTCACTTGGGGACTGGAAAGGCAGACATCATTTATGAGGCAATGTTTTAGTAAAGCCGAGGCGCAGTATTAGGTCATCAATAATGTAAAATTAAGATGTACGACTCCTTAGTACAAGAGAACCCATACACTAACATGTTTAGACAGTTACCATGTCACGCATTGACCTTTCGATTGGAAGCGCCAACTGCCTTCTCCATTTTAAGTGGAGAACGTTAGATGATAGTTTTAATATTGATCATGATCCAATTATTACAAATACGAATGATAATCCATTCATATAAAGATCGCCAAAATGGAACCTTGATAAGAAAGACTGGAATAGATTTCGGGAGCAAAGTGAAATTGAAGGGAATGCAGATCAGATTGAAAGTGTAGTTAATGACAGATACCTACTGGATGGGACTCTATATACTGCAGGAGTCAATTCAATTCACAAAATCATAGAGTTATTAAAACTGTGACCAGTCTCCTAGTGATCCTCAGAAATAACTGCCTTGCACCGAGTAACAAAAATTTTTATCTCGATTTCATTGATACAGTTAAGAGGATAGCTAGATGATATAAAAGAAATGTGGAGCACAGTTCCAGCATGTCAAAAGTAGAACGGTAACATAATCTGTTAGGAGCAAAGTGAAAAAGATAACTGGCCAATTCACCTACAACCCGCTAACATTATTATTATTATTATTATTATTATTATTATTATTATTATTATTATTATTATTATTATTATAATAATAATAATAATAATAATAATAATAATAATAATAATAATAATAATAATAATAATTATTATTATTATTATTATTATTATTTTTATTATTATCATTATTACTAGTTAAGCTACAAGACTAGTTGAAAAAACTGGTTACTATAAGCCCAGAGGCTCAGTGAGGAAATGATATAAGGAAATGACTGAATTTAATAAGAGGTTATGAACAAATAAAATAAACTATTTATGGAGATTTCAACAAATAAAATAGATTTTCCATATATAAACTATAAAAAGGAGAAATATATCAGCCTTCTCAACATAAAAACATTTGCTGCTCTTTTCATCTTAAAATTCCAAAAATTCTACTACCTAATTAGGATAGTCATTCCACAACTTGGTCATAGCTGGAATAAGACTTCCAGAATATTGTGTAGTATTGACCCTCAGGATAGAGACGGCATAACTATTAGAATAGACTGCACACTTAGTACTACAAAGAAGATGGTATTGTCCGGGAAGATATGAATGCAAAGGTTTTTCAGAAGCATTAAAAATATCATGCAACATGAATACCAAACAAACTGAATGACGGTGCCGGACCTAAATGTCATGATTATGGATAAGAAATTTATTAGACCGTAAGTTCCTGTCCAATAAAATAAAATTAAAATCAGCAGCTGAGGACCAATGCTTGAGTTAAGGCAGAATCAAAGAATTACCACATTTGTCCAGAACAGATTGATCACCGAAAGTCTAAAGATTCTTTATTAATAAACTAATTTTTGTACAATTGATGAAGAAACAAACATAATGTGTTTTTCAAAAGTAAATTTACTGTGAGAATCACACCCAAAAATGTTGAAAGAGTCATGCAGAATTAAAGGAGCTTTATTGATGGTTAGATCCAGATGTTGAGGAGCCACTGTCCTTAACCTACTTACAATCATTCTTTGAATTTTTTGAAGATTCATCTCCATGTCCAATAATTCACACCATGTCCTCATTTTAGCTACATTAAGAAGATGAAATCGGTGCAAAGAATGTAGCATCATCTGGATACGCAACCAGCTGGTTTTCTAGGCCAAACCACATGTCATATGTATATGGTATGAAAAGTAATGGGCAAAGAACACTAACCTGAGAAACACTGTATATTACTTTCCTATACTCATTCTGGTGCACAACAATACTTCGCGATCTTACTTAAAAATTCAATAACGATGCTATGGATGGACTGACTCACTCCCAAGTATTTGAGTTTGAAAAGAAAGCCTGATGATTATCGTAGTCTAAGGCAGCACTAAAATAAAGGCTATTTATGCGTTTTTAACCACATTCAAGGGATTTACTTAGCATGGTCTTCCACTGTTTTATGGTTTTAGTTATCCTGATTGAGGGTACACTCTTATTACTGTTCTTAAAACCTTTTAATTTATATGTTCATTGATTTTTTTTTTTTGTAGTCTATCTATTTTCTTCCCTAGCTAAGTTATCTTTCCTGGTTGGAGGCATATTGAACTAGAGTTGAGCTTAGCTAGTAATAATAATAATGATGAGCACAGCATATGTATAAATTGGTGCTTTGGTTTCTGTAATTATAGTAAAGAACGTGGATTTTGTAATTTTTAGTAATCATTGCCAAGTTGCTTTCATTTATAAATAAATCATTATATTACTGTCTCTATACTTAGATTAGCAAATATATAAGATTATTCAATGTTACCCAACAAAAGAATTACTTAGAAATAAGGATATAAACATCCCCCTCCAGAAATAGAAAAGATACGTGAATGGATTCCTTGATATTATGAATAGTTTGTCTCAGAAATATGATCCTGATGAATTTGAGAAGATCGTTTTTTTTTTTTTTTTTTTTTTTAGGGGGGTTGGTAGGGGGGGGGTTGGGGTGAGCTTTTTACTTATAATTTACGTTAAGAGAGGGAGCTAGACATGAACACATTGATAAGTTATCAGTTGGATGGAAATTTGTCTAAAATAATCATAAGAAAGGAATACTTGACATAAATAGACTATAATTGTAAGAAGATCGCCTTCTGTATTCACTTTGCTGCTAAGATGTGATGTAAATAAAGAGAATTGTTAATGGAAGGAGTTTTGTATATTTGCACATTGTTCAATCGTACAATGATACGTCTTTTGTTCACATTTCGGCATGATTACTAACAGAGAAACATTACCTTATTTCACTCTCATTTCATTAATGTAACCTCAAATGTGAACACGTTAACTTATGTCTTTCCTTTGCTTAAGTGATATAAGATTCATCATTAATAAACAATTTAAATTACTATAGATTATTGTATTTGTTAAACAAAAATATTGATCGCATAACACTTAATCCAAAGTATGAATAACGTGAAAGGATTTTTTTTTTTCTTCTTTACTGATACTAGAGAGAAAGATGAAAGGAGAAATAAAGACTCAAGAACAGCTGAGTTCTAATGAGTGAAATCATTAGGCTGATGCTGCTTTCAAATCATGTAATTAGGAGAAAGCATTTCCTTGACATTTATTAATCTAGATGAGAAAAAAGTTATCATGCGAATCCTAATATTCAAAAAGATAATTTTTTTCCCCATTTTCTGTGTTCACTCTTTCGAAGCTTTGAATTTATTTTCTCCTGATTAAAAAAAAAATATCCTTTTTGGCCTTTTTTATATGTGAAACATATTTATGCTATCAACTTTGCCAAAAGTTTATCGTATAAAATCATATCTTTGCCAGTCAACAAAATAAAGTATCAGATATTCAAAAAAAAAAAAAAAAAAAAAAAAAAAAAAAAAAAAAAAAAAAAAAAAAAAAAAAAAAAAAATGGATCACTTTAGTGAGCATACACCATTTTTGAAGGACTAGATAAAACAACAAGGTAACATTATCTGGCAATACGTACTCTCGGACAGACATATCTGCAAGACCACTATATGTGTATATATATATATATATATATATATATATATATATATATATATATATATATATATATATATATAATATATATATATATATATATATATATATATATGTGTGTGTGTGTGTGTGTGTGTTTGTGTGTGTGTTTGTGTGTGCGTGTATATGAGTGTGTACAATTACTACTTCCATTTTAAGCTATAAATTTTATTAACTAATATTTGGTAATAGTCAAATAATATTGTTGAAATAAATGATGCATTCCTTTTCATGTTCAATTACACCTTTTCTTATACAACTTTCAATGTAACATTTTTATATATTGTCCTTCCATAGCATCTGTGATTGGTAAGATCTTTCTGAAATCCAAGTTAATTGTGAAATATTACACATTCAGATTATTTAAAGACAATGTTGAACATTAGAGGATTATAGATTTTTAACCAATCCTACTGGCTAAATGTATTACACAAATAATTATTTATAAGGCTGTCCCTAAGATATTTTTCATTTCTTTTTAAACCTAAGTAGATTTCCATCAATCATCATATTTTCTTTTCCATTATTTATGTTTGAAATTTGTTATTTCTTTTACTTAAGGTCTCGTAATTAGGAAGATACCCATGAGCCTCTAAAGATGTTTTATATCATAATTCTTCTTCTTCTTCTTCTTCTTCTTCTTCTTCTTCTTCTTCTTCTTCTTCTCTTCTTCTTCCATATGTGAACACACCCCGCAAAAACTGTAAATACAGTCCCCTATAGGTTTATGTTACTTTTTATAGATACACCATTTTTTGGTATCAGACTTCTTCAAGCCTTTGGTGGGAGGCTACCATGAAGATATGTTCATCATTCTGTAATATCAAAATCATCATAATACCGAATTCCTTCTCTACCTCATTCGTAACCGACGAAAAGAACTAGACGTATCATTTGTACTAAATATTCATTTATTCTGATTTACCTACAAACTACTATTTTAGCAGTATCACGAATCTCAGAAGTAAATGATTTTATTCAAATCATCCCGGCCGTAGTGATTTTTAGTACGAATATTATCATTATGTTAGTTTATAGACGAATAATGTACATCATATATTAACTCAAGTAATTTATATTAATTTTGTGTAATCAATGTCGATATGATTTGTTTCTACATTTAATTATAAAAGAAAAAATATTCACTTTTGTTATATGTTAAATACCCAATCTAAGTTCTGAAGTTTGAGCTGAAAAAAAAAGATATATTATCGTACAGAAATAAGGCCAGTTGGTCTGTGAAGTACCGAATTGATAAAATATAATGTAAAATCAGTGAATTTACTTGATTAAACAGCTATTAACATTCATAAGCAATTCACACTTTATTCATCTACATATGTAGTCAAGATATAAATAACAACATGTTAAATTACTTTTTACCAATCAGGAATTAGTATTGGCATTTGTAATCATAACTTGAAAGGTTTCCATTTTCATTTCCACATGCAACTGATTACTACGTAAGAATTGGTAGAGAGATCCTGTATTAGTCTAGAACTTTTGTAGACTCACGAAAAAGAATTAATGTAGTCTTGACTAACAAAGAACAATGATTGTTTTCGTTTAAGTTTCGACATACGGAACATATGATATTTTTTAATAGTATTTTCCTAACTATTTATATTCAGTTTAGGATGTCTTCACCAGTTGTTTCCAGTATTGAGAAATATACTGTCATTACGTTCTATAAACGTAAAGGCATAATCATAGGGAAATGTGATATATGAACCAGAGTTGGACCAATTCTCTTATTAAATCAACCAATGCCTTATTGTTTTCATGATAACATTACTTATTTTATTGCTTATAATAAAAACAAATTATGAACTCATATATTTCAGAGTGTATCCAAATGCAAATCTAACTGATTTTGCGATGCTGATAACTATATGAAATACATATTTCAAGCTTGTTGAAAAAGATGAATACTTATTTCAAACATCAAATCACTAGCATTTATTTATCCTTACGCTGTTAAACTGTATCAGAACCTTATTCTAATGCTCACTTTAGTCGTGTTTATACCGAGTCCCTTATTTTCAAAGTTAAGCATTTTACAGTATGGGTCTTTTTTCGCAACCCTATTGTATTTTTTGTTTTGTTTTTTCCTAATTGATTAGACGGAGTAGTTGTTGATGGCCATAATATCAAAATAATATAATACTTGGCGTTTCTCCAGGGAGCGCTCTTCGGCCCAATGTTTCACACACGAAAAAAAGGTTAACATTAAATCTTTCTCTTCTTTGACCACCCCACTCTCCTTCCTATCTTATTTGCTACTATGTATCATTATTTTTTTTAAATACACTTTCTTCCCCTCTGTGGTAAAAAAAAAAAAAAAAAAAAAAAAAAAAAAAATTGAATTAAGAATTATGAGTGTAGTTTCCGCGGCTATAACCTAGCTAAAATGTTCAGAATCCTTTATACACTGTTATATCCTGTTGCAATGTCAATGAAAAGGCCTCATCACAATTTATTACCCTTTTTTTTCAAGGTTAATAATAAAGTTGTATGGATGCTTTGATTCTTTAACAGTCATAGCTAAATAAGGTAAAGAAATCATGCTTAGATTAGCTTATTGAAATATTGGGTTTAGAAAAAGCTGTTGTTTTGAATTACCTTCGATATGTTTTTCATGTTGAATTTTGCTGATAACGTAAAATCGTAGTATTGCTATTAAAACATCTTTCCAGTCATTAATCTCTTGTTTTATTCACGCCTTTATAAACCTCTTTAAAACATTATTGAACTGCTTGCAATTTCATATACATACATTATTATATATATATATATATATATATATATATATATATATATATATATATACATATATATATATATATATATATATATATATATATATATATATACACATAAATACATATATATATATATATATATATATATATATACACACACATATATATATATAATATATATATATATATATATACATGTATGTAAATATTTACAGTATGT
>NC_090729.1:41094399-41121899 GCF_036898095.1 Palaemon carinicauda
GTAATCGTACTTTTTGAGCAATGGGAGTGGTATTTTTCGTTCATCATATCACTTTTGAAGGCATTCTCATCCTCCATAAGATGGTATCCACAGTACAGAAGTTTCCCACATCCTCATCCGTCAATGCACTGCAGGAATTTTTGGGTTTGATGAAATATTATCACTTGTTCCTGTCACCCATGAATGTTACTTTTTTCCTCTCTATGACACCCTCAAGGCCAAGACAAAAAACTTAAAGTGGGCTTTCTTCAGAAGCTGTGTTCTTTAATGCAAAGAAATCCCTATCAACTGTTACTTCTCTCACCTTTCCTTTTCCAACAGTGTGCCTACTAATCTCCCCGCATGTAAGTGAAGTTGTTGTATAAGTGGTACTCCAACAGATAATAAATGATTCACCATGGACATTGGCTTTCTTAAGTAGAAAACTGTCATAAGCAGATGCCAGTTAATCTACTTTTAACCACGATATCCTGACAATGTATGTGGCTGTGTATCAATTCTCCCACATCTTAGAGGGTATATCCTTCTTCATTCATAGGGACCACATATGTTTTATGCACTTTTCCACCCGACATTCCGTTCCATGGTCCACCCGTCAACACCAAAACACTTCTGTCATTTCTGCCGATCTATCCAGAAACACGTTGGCTGCTGTCCACCTGGGATTAGATTAAAGAGGCTTGGCCGAAGCCAAGCAAAAGAACTCGGAGTATGTAGCCTAAAAGACTTATTACCCGCTTCTTCACTGGAAACACGTATCCCGCATTGACGTCAGTTCTGGTAGGCCACACCAGATATACCTGCCTCCATACACCAACAGGTCTTTCAATTGATCCACGATACCTCACATTCCTTGCATCTATCTGTTGTACAGCTACTGTAGTATAAGTGTATATAGCCGGTATTTCATGTCCAAATTAAAAAGTGCATTGATACATGAATTCAAATGTGGATACTTCTCATCAACCCCATGGTTTCTTTATTCCCATTCTCTATCCTAGTCAAAGGGCACTGTTACCTTTTCAATCATCAATATCTCCCCTTACTGGCATGAAGCCATCTCAGTGTGAGATGGAACATCTGCATCATGTACTGCTGTCCCACCTTTTGGATGAATGATAAAATTTGGCATCCCAGACAAAATTATTTTTGACAGCGGTGCCACTTTCACTTCTCAATTGTGGATATTATTAGGTCATCTCCATGGCAGCACCCTACTTCAGACTACTATATGCAACCCTGCAGCAAATAGAAATGTGAAGCATTTTGATAATAATCTCAAAGGAGAGCTCTGATGTTCCTCTGCAATAACTCTAGGTGATTTTCTTGGACTGAAGATCACTCACGACACAAAAGATATTTCAGGGGCTGAAATTGTATTTGGTATTCACACGGTCATACCAGTGGGAATTTTTTCTAACTGCCACCGCTTTCCATTAATCAACAGTGCAGAACGACTTACACAACACAACACATTTCTTTATGCGCAGATACGGTTGGATAACCATTGGCCACCCAAAATCTGTGCATATCCTGCCAACAGTACAAATAGCTATGGCAGGTCGCCTTCTTACACATTCATGATCGCTTCATCAATAGTCACATAATGCATGTGCAGCAAGCGATCAACATAGAAATAAAAAATTATGTCCTATCAATGTTTTCCTCTACACTGCAACCGTCATCGGACTTCTCAAAAAAAATTCTGTTGAAATAACAAACTAATTTCAATTATTATTACAATTACGTTAATATATTGTGTATTTCTATGTCATTTGTAACTTTATTATGGAATTATCATCCTTATGTGATCCCTTGCTGACCTTTAAATTCCTTTGTTGTTTCTAAATATTATCAATGGTCTTATGTTTTTATGGATAGGATAAAAGGAAAAAAAAAAAATAAATAAATAAAAATCATTTGGGGGAGGGGTCACGTGTATATGTAGCTTTGGCGGTCCCTTAGTAGGAATGGAGAGAAACATCGACTGGTTTCATAGTTTACTTCTCAGTCGAGTTACTGTAAAATCAACATAACATAGGTATTTATCGCGATAATTCTGCAATTAATTAAATAACATATCTCAAGAACATAATCATTTGTATTAAACTCAATAATGCCTCTTTGAAAAAAAAAAAAAAAAAACATATTGCTATAATTCCAGTAAATTATAATTCCTCTATATTCTATTTTTCATCTTAATATACACACTTCAGAAACATCTCAAATAAGACCCTATGCTATGATAAAACTAAATTACATAATAACTTCATAATACAAGGGAGGGAAATCTTTTAGTTACTATATAATCAGTTTTCCATTCATGAACACATTTAGAAAAACTGAATGTACGGAAATCTATAAGAATTGTGCATAAAGTATTACTAGGCACTTATAGGAATAAAAATGTCATGAGTGAATTACACCAAATAGTTATACGATATGTGACATGTTATACCCTGTTCTAACCGATTACGATCTCCAGTTTCCTTCATTAAATTGTAAGGATCAGATGAATAATATTGTTTTACTTACCGAACCGTTTGCTTTCCCACTGTAAGGACCGTCCGTCTTGGTCCCCTTATGGCCCGCTGGCAAGTTCCTAAAGGGCGCATGCTATTGTAAATCATGTAGCTGACCCCTAACAATACTTTTCACGAGTCTATATTTCATAATATTAACTGCTCTATTGAACCTTTGTTATTTAAATAGCAACCTTTACAACTCTTAAGTCTATAAATCTCAGTGTATTGTGATGCTTACCTTATAATTTCACTAAAAGGTCTTCCAATGTGGACTTTCCCCACTCAAAAACGTCTGCTCTCTGTGACGCTATTGTTCGAAATACCGAGATTTCCATACTCCCGCAATTGCCCGGGAGGCGGAAAAAAAAAGAACGATGGTTAATTTTTGCTCCTCACAATGAGAAAGGAAACAGGTAAAGCATCCCACATTATTGGTGTCCCCTAAGGAACATTGCTCATTTGTATTTTCTATGTGACAAAGCATAAGCTTATATTAAGTGACACGAAATTTAATTGCTAAATTTTGAATTTTATTGCGAAAATAGTTATTTTTGGTGACTGATGGGAACAGTTATTTACAGTCCCGCAGAGAAAATGCTTGAAATTTTCCTGCGTCCATAGTAGCCCCTTTTTCGAAATGTTACTTTACCCAGTGCTCTGTTGGAATCTGGTACAGCGGTATCTAGGATGTCCACAATATCTAAATATTTGTTAATTTTTTTTTAATGTTGACTATTTCAGGTTTATCAGGTTATGCAATGTTAACTAAACATTCCTACGTGTATTGGTGGCAAGTTTGAAGTATGTGGTTATGCTGATAGTTTTCACCATTTTTTTTTTTTATTCTAAGTACGCATTTTTTGTTTTGTCTGGGTTTTTATAAATATGTACTGAAATCTTGAAACTGTATAGTCTGTGGTGTGTATAGCATGTCCATAAGGTAGGTTTATTTTTTGAGTTCAATTTATTCATGAACTGCTCTTTAATATATATTTTAGTTTTAATACGGTGTAAGTTGTAAAAGGTACTACTAGATATATCTATAACTTTGCTCATATGTGTATTTTAAACGGAATATTAGGTCTGGGGGATCAGTATTTGACAAGTGCTGTTTAAGGCCAAAAAGGATCACCTTGCACTGTGTATTCTTAATTACAGAATAGTGTTTCTGTCGGTTAACCAAAGTTAACCAGAAAAAAATGAATTGTCTAATTATATTCAAACAATGTTCTCGTTAGAGTAGAAGCAGCAATGCTCAGGTTATCAGGATTGGCAAAACTCTCACGATCGTGAGACGAGTGTTTGACATACGTATGGGGTTATGGCAGAGAAATTTATGACAGTGCCTGACAAGGCAGGGAGACACTGTCTACCAAAATATCGGCTCAGCAACATAATTGCCGAACATAGAATCTCATTCAAGACCCAGGGTGGAAAACGATCTTTGGAGGTATCCAAATTAAGTATTAAAAGAATAAATCAGAATGCGTTTCAGATTGTATTTAATAGGCACATATTTGTAACGACAGACGAGATATAGTAAGACCCTGAGAGCAAGTCGTTGATAACTCCTTGGCAATGGAGCATCATAGGGCGTTTATCTGCTTGAACTATTCATATCCATAAATGTGGATCATACACTAAACTGAGCAAAATATATTAATATAAATCCGGACTCAATAGAAATGTATATCACGGGACCATAAATACATATGACGTAAATGAGGAAATAATGTAATGTATAGAGAAAGGGTATATTCAAATATGAATGCATAACTTTCTAAAGACCACAATGAATTGAACAAAAAACAGTGGCATTACAATTATACACCTAACTAAAACAGACGGAAGAATCAGTCTATGAAGTGTGGAAATTGGAAAGCCATCTGCAAATCTTGTTCGTTGAATAAAGCAGAGGAAGTGGATTTTCCGGTAAACCGCTCATGCATGACGACCAATCCTTAAACCAAAGAATAGTGACTTCCCTGGAGTGCGGATATTTCTTGTAGGGAAGTCATGAGCAATTCCTCTTTTCCAAAATAACAATTTTTTCTTTGTAAAGTAATAACATCGAAAATAGTTATTTTGAAATTTTCTTTTATTTTCAAAGGCTACATTATTTTTGCGTTTTTACTTTTGATTTATTTATAAACCAGCAGTGAATCAGTCTCAGGCCAGGAGGGGCTGGTGCAACTGAAAGAATAGGCAAACTATTTCCTCCACTCTACCAATTTTCAGATATTAATATTCTCTTCCAGCTTGTCTCTGTAATCTGTCTTTCAATAACATAATTTGTTTTTCGTTTATTACTAGACATTAATTGAGAGAATTTCTAAATTGCAGAGTGGCGAAATATCCATTTGCAGATAATCAGAATACAGATAAGCCTTCATTTCCTCAGTAATAATCATTTCACATATTTGCTTTCATTTCTGATTACGATTAGCCACTGTAGAGAACCAGAGATTCAGATAAAACTTTAAATGTTGCTATTCTTTTTCTATTTTCAAATGAATCCGAGATATGATGTCTAAATAACACACACAATATATTGGGGATGGTGCAGTGAGGTTATGGTATGTTAAATTACACACGTAAAGGAAGTATTTCCTCTTAGAGTTTATCTTTTACTCATCAGCTAACTTATGACCATGGAAAATGTATTTTTTCAAATATATATATATATATATATATATATATATATATATATATATATATATATATATATATATATATATATATATATACATATATATATAAATATATATATATATATATATATATATATATATATATATATATATATATATATATGTATGTATGTATATATATATATATATATATATATATATATATATATATATATATATATATATATATATATATATATGTATATATATATATATATGTATGTATGTATATATATATATATATATATATATATATATATATATATATATATATATATATATATATATATATACATACATATACATAAGTGGATAGATATATAGAGTCATGTTGTCTTATCACACATAATATACGAATTAGTTATACTACATATTCATTTCATCAGATTCTTGCTAAAGATGTACACACTAATGTGAAAATTGTCCACTTAATCTTGAACTGTTACCCATAGATTCATTTTCTTTGGCTTAAGAAAATGAAATATGTTCAACGATTTTAATGGTGATATATGCTAAGTAACAATTATAAATCATGTAATTCCATGGACTACATTGTGTATAAAATAATGTAAATATCCCAATATGTATAATATATTCATGTTAACATGTAAGTATGCTTATTCTAAATTTCAATGTAGAATTTAGGGTCAATAAAAAAAAATATCTATCCATATATCTATCTATCTATCTATATTATATCTAAAGAGAGAGAGAGAGGGAGAGGCATTTACTGGTTTTGTTATAAATTACATACGTCGTTTCCAGTTACAACGAATGGTTCTAAAAGAAATGCAATGTCATATTATATGAGGGAAGGAAACATAATTGAAGAATCTTCATGAGGGTTGATTGTGCAATACCAGGAACGTGAAATAACACTCAAAACTGATCACAAAAAACGCCAGATAACTTCCTTGAAAACTCCTTACGAACCGAATGGATATTAATCAGTCTTCTTCATAAAACATGGAGGGGGAACGATGCATTTTTGCAACAGTATTTTTTATTTTATGAGACTTTAAGTAACTAAAGAAAAGAAAATGATTTAAAGCGCGAATGTGACAGAAAAACAAGATTCATGATATTATTATTATTATTATTATTATTATTATTATTATTATTATTATTACTTGCTAAGCTACAACCGTAGTTGGATAAGCAGGATGCTAAAAGCCCAAGGGCTCCTACAGGGAAAATAGCCCAGTGAGGAAAAGAAATAAGGAAACAAATAAACTATAAGAGAAGTAATTGATTATTAAAACAGAATAAAACAAATTCATATATAAACTATAAAAACTTCAATAAACAAGAGGAAGAGAAATAAGTTAAAATAGTGTGCCTGAGTGTACCCTCAAGCAAGAAAATTCTAATCCAAGACTGTTGAAGGCCATGGTAGAGAGGCTAAGGCACTATCGAGGTCTAGAACATAATGGTTTGGTTTTGGAGTACCCGTCTCTTAAAAATGCTGCTTACCATAGTGAAAGTCTCTCTTCTACCTTCGCCAAGAGGAAAGTAACCACTGAACAACTACAGTGTAGTAGTTAACCCCTTGATCGAAAAAGAATTGTTTTGTAATCAGTGTTTTCAGATGTATGAAGACAGATTAGAATATGTAAAGGATATACCAAAGTATTCGGTGTATGTGTAGGCAAAGAGAAAATAAACCGTAAGTAGAGAAGTATCCAACGTAGTACTCTTTGGCCTATGAATGGATCTAATAAAGCCATTCAATGTGAAAATTGACATCTAATTATACGTTGAAATAGTCCTCGTCACTTTACATGCTGCTGATTTGTAGATCCACTTACTTGAGTAAACTCCGTTTCTAGAATCGTATTTGGCGAAAACATCCGAGGGTGAAAGAGAGATTGTTTTTGGATATGGTGAACAAATACATACACAAATGTTGCACACTACTACACTTCTGTAGAATTCATCAACCAAGTTTCCACTCGACTAAACGAAGTAGAGGATGTAGATTAATTTTATTGTCAATTTCTATTCATTAATTTTTCTTGCTATGTGTTTCTGTTAATACAATACGGTCATCCTTATTATTGATAGTCTATTCAGAGTTCTCTCCTGTTACTTTAATTCCCAATATAATTTTCCTGTGTCATCAGATACAGAGCTTTCAAAGATTTTAGTAAATGCAAATAGTTTGAACAAATTAAGATTAAGAATAATCTGAAGAAGCATCAGCGATAAACGAAAGAAGTCTTAAAGTAGGGACAAAGGTTTTGCAGGTTAATATATTTAATATTTGTGAAAAGTTACAGTTTCTTAAAGGGTAAGGACAATGCACCGAAAGTTCTTTTGAATGTTAAATTCTTACCTATAGAAACATATATCTATTTTATTATGACTGATTTAATTGCGTAAGCAGTTTTGCTCTTCTTATTTCATCATATTGAAGAAACGAAAGTATATATTAGTACTGTGATGGGTAAGAACGTCACTTCGTTGGCGACAAAGGTATACTTGTCGTACCGGACTACAAGGCCGTTTTGTTGCAGGCCGTCGAGCACGATGCGCAGGTGATGGAGGTGTTCCTCTTTTGAGGAAGAGAACACAAGTATGTTTTCCATGTAACATACACAGAAGGGGAGTTCCCTTAAGATGCCATCCATGAGACGTGATGCTCATGCATCACGAAGGCCAAAACAGTAGTAATTTAAGGTTTATGGGTAGATATGTATTAATCTTTATAATAGTACTATTTTGTATTATCGTTGGAAATAATGACTTGGATTCATAGATATTATAAAACTACCACTACATTTATATAAAGTAACGGATGTCCCTGCCAAAAAAGAAAAAATAATCAAATCATATGGTATCCTATCTTAGAGATATTAAATGAAGTTTTTTTTTTTTTTTTTTTGAGATTCTTTCATCTTTGACAAATATGATATCTATCATTCAACTTTTTGAAGCTGTAATTTATTGCAGTCTTTTGGTAAAACGTAACTATATAACAAAACCAAATGGAAAGAGCTCAGGACCATATATGTAACAGGACATTGTAGGTATTTCTTTCGGCGTGTGTTCATTTGTGTCTGTGGGTCTGTAGATACGTGAGTGGGGAGGGGGTTTAGGTTGTATTCCGGTGAAAAGGCCTTAATAGGGATCTCAAATTATTTCCAATTTCTTTATTTAAATTACTTACGGTTCGAACGTAACGCAAAGGCTGGAATGATTGGTAATGGAAGCTAATGTTATACGGCATTGAAGAAGTCTTTTTATTTTTTTTTCTACTTGAGTAACCCTTCCCTCTGTTTATGTTTATCAAAATATATATATATATATATATATATATATATATATATATATATATATATATATATATATATATATATATATATATATATATATATTATATATATATATATATATATATATATATATATATATATATATATATATATATATATATATATATACATATCAGTATTGCCAGTGCGAAGTCCATGATAGCGTTGTTTGCATGCGGATCTTTGACCTTTCCTTTTTGCTTTCGAGTTTTTTTTTTTTTTTTTTTTTCTTGTTACAACAACTTCCAAGTACATGTCTATATTTTATGGCTTTTTGTAGCGAGATGTTCTTTGAATTCGAGCAGGACCTTCATAAGAAAAAAATTTATTTTGCTATTCGTCCTTTCTGCAATACTTTCCAGATATACGTTATATTCTTTGTTATTTTTGGAAGGATATAAACTGTTTCATTTGTACTCAATTTTACGGAATGATTCGATAACATAGCTTTAACTTTATCTTGAATTCTACCTTTGAAGCCGCCGTCATATCCAATTTAACTCATGCTTGATATTCACGGTACCAAAATTTTTCAATACATATCCCGAATGACAGGACATAAAAGAACTTACAGTTTTCACTACATGTTTAGGAAATTGAGATTACCTTGGGAAGTTATATCATTTTTGCAAAATCTTGGAAAACTTTTTGGTGTTCTATTTTTTAATGTTGATTATTTTCTCCCTCTTCTGGCACTGCTCAATATATTTTTAATGGATCGAGATAAGCTGTTATGTAAAAAGTTATTAAAGTTTTCACTTTTATTAGAAATCTTAGAAGGAAATATCCTTTCTTATCTATCTGGAAACAGCATTTCCCAACAAATCCTTCTTCCCGTTCTTTTACGTCAATAATCAATTGATTTGCAATTAAGTATTTGATTATTCTTTTTTTGTTTTTGTTGTGAAAATTGGATTGAGCAAATGAGCGATATATTTTCTAAAAGGGGTTCCATATATATTCTACTTTCTGATATTTTTCCGTCCGTCATTAATCCGTCTACAATATCGTAGAACATGAATACGACTAGTTTCTCTTTTTCCATGTAGACTTCCCCACATCTCAGCCAGAACAGATATACAAGTCTCTCACAAATGGAATATATATATATATATATATATATATATATATATATATATATATATATATATATATATATATATATATATATATATATATATATTAGGTCAGAAAGATGTAATTGGGAAATCATTGTTGATCGTTTAGAATCTTCATAAGAAAAAGAATTAAGAATTCAATTTTCTCTTAGCAGTCAAATATAGACAAAGACCTAAAAAAATTTTGACATTAAAAAGAAAAATATTCATATAATGGTTTTTGAAAAGGAAGTTACTGTTTCCTAAGTTATTCTTCATCAAATATAACCTTATTGTAATATTTTATATTATTGTTTAATGATTAACAAAATACACCAAATAATGCTAATCTGATCATAAATAGGTCATTTGTGTGCATATTCTAGTTAGATAAGAATGGTAAGACGGTAGGGATTAATACCTGAAAGGTCAAAATCCTCTCGAACGTAAGGGATCATTACAATCAATAATAAGAAATATATGAATTGTTAAATCTCTCTTAAAGGTAGTTCACAAGGATATTCATATGCATATCTGCTTAAAAACTAGTCTCAAGGACTCATTCGTACATATAGCTACTAAAAAATATTGATCTACCAGGTCCTTCCATCCTTAACTGGGATTGATTAACTAGAATTGGAGATCATGATTGAATCTTTAAGTTTAATATTACATTGAGCTATTCAGCTAATGATATATTTCATGTCGCAGCAAGTATCAGAAACTGTATGTAGATGTCAGTTTTTTTTTTTTTTTTTTTTTTTTTTTTTTTTTTTTTTTTACATGATGTGGCGTTCCTTCGAAGGAAGATGGGGTCCCTCCTTCATAGTAATCACCAACATTAAAGACAACTAGAATTCACTAGAAAGTTCTTACATATTGCACAGAATATATTCAGTTTAAGATTTCATCAAAAAATAGTATTTGGAAGCCCGTGAGTTGTCATTGAAATTTTCAAACAATGCCCTACGAGTTAGGAATGAAATAACTAATAGGTTTACAGTTATGAATAGTATCCCGACTGAAGTGTAGTCTTATGATGTTTTAATCATAGTTAACGTCCATATGCTTTAGTTGAATCTTCTTGTATTGTATTGCATTAAATTTTACCCCCCCCCCCTCAAAAAAAAAAAAATCAGGTTATCTGAACAGTTTTTGATGTTGTGTCCATTCGACATTGAATGCACCATGACTCTCGGGGAGGCCTATGACAAATGGTCACCGACAACATGAGATTTGGTTTCTGTATCGATGAGAAAAACAAAAATTTAGATTTTACAGTACTTTACTTTATGCTATTGAATGACTATAGTCCATTACTTTTAGCGATGCATATTTGCACCGACTTGCGGCGGTGCCCTTTTAGCTCGGAAAAGTTTCCGGATCGCTGATTGGTTGGAAAAGATAATTCTATCCAATCAGCGATCAGGAAACTTTTCCGAGCTAAAAGGGCACCGCCGCGAGTCGGTGCAAATATGCATCGCTAAAAGAAATGGACTATAAGTGTTCTGAATCGGCTGGTCTTTAAATGTATGTTTAAAAAAAAAATAATAATAATAATCTAACTAATTAGTTAGATATTCATAGTCCGCATTCCTTTGACACAATAATCAATTGCCATTGCTTCCAAAGATAAGGATTGTATAAGAGCGTCAATCAAAGAAGAAAAACTGTTTTAGGAATGGAATTATCGAACTATTTACATATTTTTCAAGATAGAGATCATTGAATTTAATTTAGAATAGTTGTGTTCGAACATTTCAGATCTCTGTTTATACAGCTTAACAAACTTTAATCTCTTCTTTTGCAGCTTGTTGTTTTCTAATGAAAACTTGCATGTTCCCCAACCCCCTCCCACACCTAAATGATCGTCCCCTTCCTCTTGATATGTTAACAGATGCCATTCCGACAGGGTTGAATATTCATTGACAAAAATCTCCTCTAATCCCAATCATCCTGCAGTTAATCTAAATCGGTAGTTGATTCTTTTTTTGGTATGAGACTCTAAATCTACGGGTTATTTTAATTTTTACACTCTATTTGGAAATACCATTGACTATTTTCTCATAAAATTATAAACATTTGTTTTTCTATAAATCATATCCATATAGAAGAATTTGTTCAATCGTATGAGTAAAATATAAACGTGTTTCCACCTTTTATTGTGAATTGACGGCCTTTGACTAAAGAAAAAAATTCCTTTTTATTTCAAAACTAGATATACTAGCTTAGTATTATATAGTTCTTTCCTCTAAGACTATGTTTTTTTTTTTTCTTAAAATCCCGTGCTAATTATGATGTAAAAAAAGGGAAATTTTTTTTTATAAATATGGAAAATTTAGAAGAAAATAATTAAAAAGAGGGATCTCAAGAGGATTTTACGTAAAACCGTTATTTAATTTTTTGTCGATAGTTGGCTGTCCTATACATTAAAGGAGTGGTTTGTAAGTTTCCGTCTTGTATCTCCCCCCCCCCCTCTTATTTTTTTTAAGTTCTGTGTTAGTACCTACGTTGATAACGCTCAAAAGAAATTCCAATTGTCAGATAACCTAACCAGAGTCACCTACACATCGTCGTTGACAGACTTCAGCAGAATGGCTTCGTTATCAGATAGGGTAATCGTACTTTTTGAGCAATGGGAGTGGTATTTTTCGTTCATCATATCACTTTTGAAGGCATTCTCATCCTCCATAAGATGGTATCCACAGTACAGAAGTTTCCCACATCCTCATCCGTCAATGCACTGCAGGAATTTTTGGGTTTGATGAAATATTATCACTTGTTCCTGTCACCCATGAATGTTACTTTTTTCCTCTCTATGACACCCTCAAGGCCAAGACAAAAAACTTAAAGTGGGCTTTCTTCAGAAGCTGTGTTCTTTAATGCAAAGAAATCCCTATCAACTGTTACTTCTCTCACCTTTCCTTTTCCAACAGTGTGCCTACTAATCTCCCCGCATGTAAGTGAAGTTGTTGTATAAGTGGTACTCCAACAGATAATAAATGATTCACCATGGACATTGGCTTTCTTAAGTAGAAAACTGTCATAAGCAGATGCCAGTTAATCTACTTTTAACCACGATATCCTGACAATGTATGTGGCTGTGTATCAATTCTCCCACATCTTAGAGGGTATATCCTTCTTCATTCATAGGGACCACATATGTTTTATGCACTTTTCCACCCGACATTCCGTTCCATGGTCCACCCGTCAACACCAAAACACTTCTGTCATTTCTGCCGATCTATCCAGAAACACGTTGGCTGCTGTCCACCTGGGATTAGATTAAAGAGGCTTGGCCGAAGCCAAGCAAAAGAACTCGGAGTATGTAGCCTAAAAGACTTATTACCCGCTTCTTCACTGGAAACACGTATCCCGCATTGACGTCAGTTCTGGTAGGCCACACCAGATATACCTGCCTCCATACACCAACAGGTCTTTCAATTGATCCACGATACCTCACATTCCTTGCATCTATCTGTTGTACAGCTACTGTAGTATAAGTGTATATAGCCGGTATTTCATGTCCAAATTAAAAAGTGCATTGATACATGAATTCAAATGTGGATACTTCTCATCAACCCCATGGTTTCTTTATTCCCATTCTCTATCCTAGTCAAAGGGCACTGTTACCTTTTCAATCATCAATATCTCCCCTTACTGGCATGAAGCCATCTCAGTGTGAGATGGAACATCTGCATCATGTACTGCTGTCCCACCTTTTGGATGAATGATAAAATTTGGCATCCCAGACAAAATTATTTTTGACAGCGGTGCCACTTTCACTTCTCAATTGTGGATATTATTAGGTCATCTCCATGGCAGCACCCTACTTCAGACTACTATATGCAACCCTGCAGCAAATAGAAATGTGAAGCATTTTGATAATAATCTCAAAGGAGAGCTCTGATGTTCCTCTGCAATAACTCTAGGTGATTTTCTTGGACTGAAGATCACTCACGACACAAAAGATATTTCAGGGGCTGAAATTGTATTTGGTATTCACACGGTCATACCAGTGGGAATTTTTTCTAACTGCCACCGCTTTCCATTAATCAACAGTGCAGAACGACTTACACAACACAACACATTTCTTTATGCGCAGATACGGTTGGATAACCATTGGCCACCCAAAATCTGTGCATATCCTGCCAACAGTACAAATAGCTATGGCAGGTCGCCTTCTTACACATTCATGATCGCTTCATCAATAGTCACATAATGCATGTGCAGCAAGCGATCAACATAGAAATAAAAAATTATGTCCTATCAATGTTTTCCTCTACACTGCAACCGTCATCGGACTTCTCAAAAAAAATTCTGTTGAAATAACAAACTAATTTCAATTATTATTACAATTACGTTAATATATTGTGTATTTCTATGTCATTTGTAACTTTATTATGGAATTATCATCCTTATGTGATCCCTTGCTGACCTTTAAATTCCTTTGTTGTTTCTAAATATTATCAATGGTCTTATGTTTTTATGGATAGGATAAAAGGAAAAAAAAAAAATAAATAAATAAAAATCATTTGGGGGAGGGGTCACGTGTATATGTAGCTTTGGCGGTCCCTTAGTAGGAATGGAGAGAAACATCGACTGGTTTCATAGTTTACTTCTCAGTCGAGTTACTGTAAAATCAACATAACATAGGTATTTATCGCGATAATTCTGCAATTAATTAAATAACATATCTCAAGAACATAATCATTTGTATTAAACTCAATAATGCCTCTTTGAAAAAAAAAAAAAAAAAACATATTGCTATAATTCCAGTAAATTATAATTCCTCTATATTCTATTTTTCATCTTAATATACACACTTCAGAAACATCTCAAATAAGACCCTATGCTATGATAAAACTAAATTACATAATAACTTCATAATACAAGGGAGGGAAATCTTTTAGTTACTATATAATCAGTTTTCCATTCATGAACACATTTAGAAAAACTGAATGTACGGAAATCTATAAGAATTGTGCATAAAGTATTACTAGGCACTTATAGGAATAAAAATGTCATGAGTGAATTACACCAAATAGTTATACGATATGTGACATGTTATACCCTGTTCTAACCGATTACGATCTCCAGTTTCCTTCATTAAATTGTAAGGATCAGATGAATAATATTGTTTTACTTACCGAACCGTTTGCTTTCCCACTGTAAGGACCGTCCGTCTTGGTCCCCTTATGGCCCGCTGGCAAGTTCCTAAAGGGCGCATGCTATTGTAAATCATGTAGCTGACCCCTAACAATACTTTTCACGAGTCTATATTTCATAATATTAACTGCTCTATTGAACCTTTGTTATTTAAATAGCAACCTTTACAACTCTTAAGTCTATAAATCTCAGTGTATTGTGATGCTTACCTTATAATTTCACTAAAAGGTCTTCCAATGTGGACTTTCCCCACTCAAAAACGTCTGCTCTCTGTGACGCTATTGTTCGAAATACCGAGATTTCCATACTCCCGCAATTGCCCGGGAGGCGGAAAAAAAAAGAACGATGGTTAATTTTTGCTCCTCACAATGAGAAAGGAAACAGGTAAAGCATCCCACATTATTGGTGTCCCCTAAGGAACATTGCTCATTTGTATTTTCTATGTGACAAAGCATAAGCTTATATTAAGTGACACGAAATTTAATTGCTAAATTTTGAATTTTATTGCGAAAATAGTTATTTTTGGTGACTGATGGGAACAGTTATTTACAGTCCCGCAGAGAAAATGCTTGAAATTTTCCTGCGTCCATAGTAGCCCCTTTTTCGAAATGTTACTTTACCCAGTGCTCTGTTGGAATCTGGTACAGCGGTATCTAGGATGTCCACAATATCTAAATATTTGTTAATTTTTTTTTAATGTTGACTATTTCAGGTTTATCAGGTTATGCAATGTTAACTAAACATTCCTACGTGTATTGGTGGCAAGTTTGAAGTATGTGGTTATGCTGATAGTTTTCACCATTTTTTTTTTTTATTCTAAGTACGCATTTTTTGTTTTGTCTGGGTTTTTATAAATATGTACTGAAATCTTGAAACTGTATAGTCTGTGGTGTGTATAGCATGTCCATAAGGTAGGTTTATTTTTTGAGTTCAATTTATTCATGAACTGCTCTTTAATATATATTTTAGTTTTAATACGGTGTAAGTTGTAAAAGGTACTACTAGATATATCTATAACTTTGCTCATATGTGTATTTTAAACGGAATATTAGGTCTGGGGGATCAGTATTTGACAAGTGCTGTTTAAGGCCAAAAAGGATCACCTTGCACTGTGTATTCTTAATTACAGAATAGTGTTTCTGTCGGTTAACCAAAGTTAACCAGAAAAAAATGAATTGTCTAATTATATTCAAACAATGTTCTCGTTAGAGTAGAAGCAGCAATGCTCAGGTTATCAGGATTGGCAAAACTCTCACGATCGTGAGACGAGTGTTTGACATACGTATGGGGTTATGGCAGAGAAATTTATGACAGTGCCTGACAAGGCAGGGAGACACTGTCTACCAAAATATCGGCTCAGCAACATAATTGCCGAACATAGAATCTCATTCAAGACCCAGGGTGGAAAACGATCTTTGGAGGTATCCAAATTAAGTATTAAAAGAATAAATCAGAATGCGTTTCAGATTGTATTTAATAGGCACATATTTGTAACGACAGACGAGATATAGTAAGACCCTGAGAGCAAGTCGTTGATAACTCCTTGGCAATGGAGCATCATAGGGCGTTTATCTGCTTGAACTATTCATATCCATAAATGTGGATCATACACTAAACTGAGCAAAATATATTAATATAAATCCGGACTCAATAGAAATGTATATCACGGGACCATAAATACATATGACGTAAATGAGGAAATAATGTAATGTATAGAGAAAGGGTATATTCAAATATGAATGCATAACTTTCTAAAGACCACAATGAATTGAACAAAAAACAGTGGCATTACAATTATACACCTAACTAAAACAGACGGAAGAATCAGTCTATGAAGTGTGGAAATTGGAAAGCCATCTGCAAATCTTGTTCGTTGAATAAAGCAGAGGAAGTGGATTTTCCGGTAAACCGCTCATGCATGACGACCAATCCTTAAACCAAAGAATAGTGACTTCCCTGGAGTGCGGATATTTCTTGTAGGGAAGTCATGAGCAATTCCTCTTTTCCAAAATAACAATTTTTTCTTTGTAAAGTAATAACATCGAAAATAGTTATTTTGAAATTTTCTTTTATTTTCAAAGGCTACATTATTTTTGCGTTTTTACTTTTGATTTATTTATAAACCAGCAGTGAATCAGTCTCAGGCCAGGAGGGGCTGGTGCAACTGAAAGAATAGGCAAACTATTTCCTCCACTCTACCAATTTTCAGATATTAATATTCTCTTCCAGCTTGTCTCTGTAATCTGTCTTTCAATAACATAATTTGTTTTTCGTTTATTACTAGACATTAATTGAGAGAATTTCTAAATTGCAGAGTGGCGAAATATCCATTTGCAGATAATCAGAATACAGATAAGCCTTCATTTCCTCAGTAATAATCATTTCACATATTTGCTTTCATTTCTGATTACGATTAGCCACTGTAGAGAACCAGAGATTCAGATAAAACTTTAAATGTTGCTATTCTTTTTCTATTTTCAAATGAATCCGAGATATGATGTCTAAATAACACACACAATATATTGGGGATGGTGCAGTGAGGTTATGGTATGTTAAATTACACACGTAAAGGAAGTATTTCCTCTTAGAGTTTATCTTTTACTCATCAGCTAACTTATGACCATGGAAAATGTATTTTTTCAAATATATATATATATATATATATATATATATATATATATATATATATATATATATATATATATATATATATATATACATATATATATAAATATATATATATATATATATATATATATATATATATATATATATATATATATATGTATGTATGTATATATATATATATATATATATATATATATATATATATATATATATATATATATATATATATATATGTATATATATATATATATGTATGTATGTATATATATATATATATATATATATATATATATATATATATATATATATATATATATATATATATACATACATATACATAAGTGGATAGATATATAGAGTCATGTTGTCTTATCACACATAATATACGAATTAGTTATACTACATATTCATTTCATCAGATTCTTGCTAAAGATGTACACACTAATGTGAAAATTGTCCACTTAATCTTGAACTGTTACCCATAGATTCATTTTCTTTGGCTTAAGAAAATGAAATATGTTCAACGATTTTAATGGTGATATATGCTAAGTAACAATTATAAATCATGTAATTCCATGGACTACATTGTGTATAAAATAATGTAAATATCCCAATATGTATAATATATTCATGTTAACATGTAAGTATGCTTATTCTAAATTTCAATGTAGAATTTAGGGTCAATAAAAAAAAATATCTATCCATATATCTATCTATCTATCTATATTATATCTAAAGAGAGAGAGAGAGGGAGAGGCATTTACTGGTTTTGTTATAAATTACATACGTCGTTTCCAGTTACAACGAATGGTTCTAAAAGAAATGCAATGTCATATTATATGAGGGAAGGAAACATAATTGAAGAATCTTCATGAGGGTTGATTGTGCAATACCAGGAACGTGAAATAACACTCAAAACTGATCACAAAAAACGCCAGATAACTTCCTTGAAAACTCCTTACGAACCGAATGGATATTAATCAGTCTTCTTCATAAAACATGGAGGGGGAACGATGCATTTTTGCAACAGTATTTTTTATTTTATGAGACTTTAAGTAACTAAAGAAAAGAAAATGATTTAAAGCGCGAATGTGACAGAAAAACAAGATTCATGATATTATTATTATTATTATTATTATTATTATTATTATTATTATTATTACTTGCTAAGCTACAACCGTAGTTGGATAAGCAGGATGCTAAAAGCCCAAGGGCTCCTACAGGGAAAATAGCCCAGTGAGGAAAAGAAATAAGGAAACAAATAAACTATAAGAGAAGTAATTGATTATTAAAACAGAATAAAACAAATTCATATATAAACTATAAAAACTTCAATAAACAAGAGGAAGAGAAATAAGTTAAAATAGTGTGCCTGAGTGTACCCTCAAGCAAGAAAATTCTAATCCAAGACTGTTGAAGGCCATGGTAGAGAGGCTAAGGCACTATCGAGGTCTAGAACATAATGGTTTGGTTTTGGAGTACCCGTCTCTTAAAAATGCTGCTTACCATAGTGAAAGTCTCTCTTCTACCTTCGCCAAGAGGAAAGTAACCACTGAACAACTACAGTGTAGTAGTTAACCCCTTGATCGAAAAAGAATTGTTTTGTAATCAGTGTTTTCAGATGTATGAAGACAGATTAGAATATGTAAAGGATATACCAAAGTATTCGGTGTATGTGTAGGCAAAGAGAAAATAAACCGTAAGTAGAGAAGTATCCAACGTAGTACTCTTTGGCCTATGAATGGATCTAATAAAGCCATTCAATGTGAAAATTGACATCTAATTATACGTTGAAATAGTCCTCGTCACTTTACATGCTGCTGATTTGTAGATCCACTTACTTGAGTAAACTCCGTTTCTAGAATCGTATTTGGCGAAAACATCCGAGGGTGAAAGAGAGATTGTTTTTGGATATGGTGAACAAATACATACACAAATGTTGCACACTACTACACTTCTGTAGAATTCATCAACCAAGTTTCCACTCGACTAAACGAAGTAGAGGATGTAGATTAATTTTATTGTCAATTTCTATTCATTAATTTTTCTTGCTATGTGTTTCTGTTAATACAATACGGTCATCCTTATTATTGATAGTCTATTCAGAGTTCTCTCCTGTTACTTTAATTCCCAATATAATTTTCCTGTGTCATCAGATACAGAGCTTTCAAAGATTTTAGTAAATGCAAATAGTTTGAACAAATTAAGATTAAGAATAATCTGAAGAAGCATCAGCGATAAACGAAAGAAGTCTTAAAGTAGGGACAAAGGTTTTGCAGGTTAATATATTTAATATTTGTGAAAAGTTACAGTTTCTTAAAGGGTAAGGACAATGCACCGAAAGTTCTTTTGAATGTTAAATTCTTACCTATAGAAACATATATCTATTTTATTATGACTGATTTAATTGCGTAAGCAGTTTTGCTCTTCTTATTTCATCATATTGAAGAAACGAAAGTATATATTAGTACTGTGATGGGTAAGAACGTCACTTCGTTGGCGACAAAGGTATACTTGTCGTACCGGACTACAAGGCCGTTTTGTTGCAGGCCGTCGAGCACGATGCGCAGGTGATGGAGGTGTTCCTCTTTTGAGGAAGAGAACACAAGTATGTTTTCCATGTAACATACACAGAAGGGGAGTTCCCTTAAGATGCCATCCATGAGACGTGATGCTCATGCATCACGAAGGCCAAAACAGTAGTAATTTAAGGTTTATGGGTAGATATGTATTAATCTTTATAATAGTACTATTTTGTATTATCGTTGGAAATAATGACTTGGATTCATAGATATTATAAAACTACCACTACATTTATATAAAGTAACGGATGTCCCTGCCAAAAAAGAAAAAATAATCAAATCATATGGTATCCTATCTTAGAGATATTAAATGAAGTTTTTTTTTTTTTTTTTTTGAGATTCTTTCATCTTTGACAAATATGATATCTATCATTCAACTTTTTGAAGCTGTAATTTATTGCAGTCTTTTGGTAAAACGTAACTATATAACAAAACCAAATGGAAAGAGCTCAGGACCATATATGTAACAGGACATTGTAGGTATTTCTTTCGGCGTGTGTTCATTTGTGTCTGTGGGTCTGTAGATACGTGAGTGGGGAGGGGGTTTAGGTTGTATTCCGGTGAAAAGGCCTTAATAGGGATCTCAAATTATTTCCAATTTCTTTATTTAAATTACTTACGGTTCGAACGTAACGCAAAGGCTGGAATGATTGGTAATGGAAGCTAATGTTATACGGCATTGAAGAAGTCTTTTTATTTTTTTTTCTACTTGAGTAACCCTTCCCTCTGTTTATGTTTATCAAATATATATATATATATATATATATATATATATATATATATATATATATATATATATATATATATATATATATATATATATATATATTTATATATATATATATATATATATATATATATATATATATATATATATATATATATATATATATACATATCAGTATTGCCAGTGCGAAGTCCATGATAGCGTTGTTTGCATGCGGATCTTTGACCTTTCCTTTTTGCTTTCGAGTTTTTTTTTTTTTTTTTTTTTCTTGTTACAACAACTTCCAAGTACATGTCTATATTTTATGGCTTTTTGTAGCGAGATGTTCTTTGAATTCGAGCAGGACCTTCATAAGAAAAAAATTTATTTTGCTATTCGTCCTTTCTGCAATACTTTCCAGATATACGTTATATTCTTTGTTATTTTTGGAAGGATATAAACTGTTTCATTTGTACTCAATTTTACGGAATGATTCGATAACATAGCTTTAACTTTATCTTGAATTCTACCTTTGAAGCCGCCGTCATATCCAATTTAACTCATGCTTGATATTCACGGTACCAAAATTTTTCAATACATATCCCGAATGACAGGACATAAAAGAACTTACAGTTTTCACTACATGTTTAGGAAATTGAGATTACCTTGGGAAGTTATATCATTTTTGCAAAATCTTGGAAAACTTTTTGGTGTTCTATTTTTTAATGTTGATTATTTTCTCCCTCTTCTGGCACTGCTCAATATATTTTTAATGGATCGAGATAAGCTGTTATGTAAAAAGTTATTAAAGTTTTCACTTTTATTAGAAATCTTAGAAGGAAATATCCTTTCTTATCTATCTGGAAACAGCATTTCCCAACAAATCCTTCTTCCCGTTCTTTTACGTCAATAATCAATTGATTTGCAATTAAGTATTTGATTATTCTTTTTTTGTTTTTGTTGTGAAAATTGGATTGAGCAAATGAGCGATATATTTTCTAAAAGGGGTTCCATATATATTCTACTTTCTGATATTTTTCCGTCCGTCATTAATCCGTCTACAATATCGTAGAACATGAATACGACTAGTTTCTCTTTTTCCATGTAGACTTCCCCACATCTCAGCCAGAACAGATATACAAGTCTCTCACAAATGGATATATATATATATATATATATATATATATATATATATATATATATATATATATATATATATATATATATATATATATATATATATTAGGTCAGAAAGATGTAATTGGGAAATCATTGTTGATCGTTTAGAATCTTCATAAGAAAAAGAATTAAGAATTCAATTTTCTCTTAGCAGTCAAATATAGACAAAGACCTAAAAAAATTTTGACATTAAAAAGAAAAATATTCATATAATGGTTTTTGAAAAGGAAGTTACTGTTTCCTAAGTTATTCTTCATCAAATATAACCTTATTGTAATATTTTATATTATTGTTTAATGATTAACAAAATACACCAAATAATGCTAATCTGATCATAAATAGGTCATTTGTGTGCATATTCTAGTTAGATAAGAATGGTAAGACGGTAGGGATTAATACCTGAAAGGTCAAAATCCTCTCGAACGTAAGGGATCATTACAATCAATAATAAGAAATATATGAATTGTTAAATCTCTCTTAAAGGTAGTTCACAAGGATATTCATATGCATATCTGCTTAAAAACTAGTCTCAAGGACTCATTCGTACATATAGCTACTAAAAAATATTGATCTACCAGGTCCTTCCATCCTTAACTGGGATTGATTAACTAGAATTGGAGATCATGATTGAATCTTTAAGTTTAATATTACATTGAGCTATTCAGCTAATGATATATTTCATGTCGCAGCAAGTATCAGAAACTGTATGTAGATGTCAGTTTTTTTTTTTTTTTTTTTTTTTTTTTTTTTTTTTTTTTTACATGATGTGGCGTTCCTTCGAAGGAAGATGGGGTCCCTCCTTCATAGTAATCACCAACATTAAAGACAACTAGAATTCACTAGAAAGTTCTTACATATTGCACAGAATATATTCAGTTTAAGATTTCATCAAAAAATAGTATTTGGAAGCCCGTGAGTTGTCATTGAAATTTTCAAACAATGCCCTACGAGTTAGGAATGAAATAACTAATAGGTTTACAGTTATGAATAGTATCCCGACTGAAGTGTAGTCTTATGATGTTTTAATCATAGTTAACGTCCATATGCTTTAGTTGAATCTTCTTGTATTGTATTGCATTAAATTTTACCCCCCCCCCCCTCAAAAAAAAAAAAATCAGGTTATCTGAACAGTTTTTGATGTTGTGTCCATTCGACATTGAATGCACCATGACTCTCGGGGAGGCCTATGACAAATGGTCACCGACAACATGAGATTTGGTTTCTGTATCGATGAGAAAAACAAAAATTTAGATTTTACAGTACTTTACTTTATGCTATTGAATGACTATAGTCCATTACTTTTAGCGATGCATATTTGCACCGACTTGCGGCGGTGCCCTTTTAGCTCGGAAAAGTTTCCGGATCGCTGATTGGTTGGAAAAGATAATTCTATCCAATCAGCGATCAGGAAACTTTTCCGAGCTAAAAGGGCACCGCCGCGAGTCGGTGCAAATATGCATCGCTAAAAGAAATGGACTATAAGTGTTCTGAATCGGCTGGTCTTTAAATGTATGTTTAAAAAAAAAATAATAATAATAATCTAACTAATTAGTTAGATATTCATAGTCCGCATTCCTTTGACACAATAATCAATTGCCATTGCTTCCAAAGATAAGGATTGTATAAGAGCGTCAATCAAAGAAGAAAAACTGTTTTAGGAATGGAATTATCGAACTATTTACATATTTTTCAAGATAGAGATCATTGAATTTAATTTAGAATAGTTGTGTTCGAACATTTCAGATCTCTGTTTATACAGCTTAACAAACTTTAATCTCTTCTTTTGCAGCTTGTTGTTTTCTAATGAAAACTTGCATGTTCCCCAACCCCCTCCCACACCTAAATGATCGTCCCCTTCCTCTTGATATGTTAACAGATGCCATTCCGACAGGGTTGAATATTCATTGACAAAAATCTCCTCTAATCCCAATCATCCTGCAGTTAATCTAAATCGGTAGTTGATTCTTTTTTTGGTATGAGACTCTAAATCTACGGGTTATTTTAATTTTTACACTCTATTTGGAAATACCATTGACTATTTTCTCATAAAATTATAAACATTTGTTTTTCTATAAATCATATCCATATAGAAGAATTTGTTCAATCGTATGAGTAAAATATAAACGTGTTTCCACCTTTTATTGTGAATTGACGGCCTTTGACTAAAGAAAAAAATTCCTTTTTATTTCAAAACTAGATATACTAGCTTAGTATTATATAGTTCTTTCCTCTAAGACTATGTTTTTTTTTTTTCTTAAAATCCCGTGCTAATTATGATGTAAAAAAAGGGAAATTTTTTTTTATAAATATGGAAAATTTAGAAGAAAATAATTAAAAAGAGGGATCTCAAGAGGATTTTACGTAAAACCGTTATTTAATTTTTTGTCGATAGTTGGCTGTCCTATACATTAAAGGAGTGGTTTGTAAGTTTCCGTCTTGTATCTCCCCCCCCCCCTCTTATTTTTTTTAAGTTCTGTGTTAGTACCTACGTTGATAACGCTCAAAAGAAATTCCAATTGTCAGATAACCTAACCAGAGTCACCTACACATCGTCGTTGACAGACTTCAGCAGAATGGCTTCGTTATCAGATAGGGTAATCGTACTTTTTGAGCAATGGGAGTGGTATTTTTCGTTCATCATATCACTTTTGAAGGCATTCTCATCCTCCATAAGATGGTATCCACAGTACAGAAGTTTCCCACATCCTCATCCGTCAATGCACTGCAGGAATTTTTGGGTTTGATGAAATATTATCACTTGTTCCTGTCACCCATGAATGTTACTTTTTTCCTCTCTATGACACCCTCAAGGCCAAGACAAAAAACTTAAAGTGGGCTTTCTTCAGAAGCTGTGTTCTTTAATGCAAAGAAATCCCTATCAACTGTTACTTCTCTCACCTTTCCTTTTCCAACAGTGTGCCTACTAATCTCCCCGCATGTAAGTGAAGTTGTTGTATAAGTGGTACTCCAACAGATAATAAATGATTCACCATGGACATTGGCTTTCTTAAGTAGAAAACTGTCATAAGCAGATGCCAGTTAATCTACTTTTAACCACGATATCCTGACAATGTATGTGGCTGTGTATCAATTCTCCCACATCTTAGAGGGTATATCCTTCTTCATTCATAGGGACCACATATGTTTTATGCACTTTTCCACCCGACATTCCGTTCCATGGTCCACCCGTCAACACCAAAACACTTCTGTCATTTCTGCCGATCTATCCAGAAACACGTTGGCTGCTGTCCACCTGGGATTAGATTAAAGAGGCTTGGCCGAAGCCAAGCAAAAGAACTCGGAGTATGTAGCCTAAAACTCTTATTACCCGCTTCTTCACTGGAAACACGTCCCCCGCATTGACGTCAGTTCTGGTAGGCCACACCAGATATACCTGCCTCCATACACCAACAGGTCTTTCAATTGATCCACGATACCTCACATTCCTTGCATCTATCTGTTGTACAGCTACTGTAGTATAAGTGTATATAGCCGGTATTTCATGTCCAAATTAAAAAGTGCATTGATACATGAATTCAAATGTGGATACTTCTCATCAACCCCATGGTTTCTTTATTCCCATTCTCTATCCTAGTCAAAGGGCACTGTTACCTTTTCAATCATCAATATCTCCCCTTACTGGCATGAAGCCATCTCAGTGTGAGATGGAACATCTGCATCATGTACTGCTGTCCCACCTTTTGGATGAATGATAAAATTTGGCATCCCAGACAAAATTATTTTTGACAGCGGTGCCACTTTCACTTCTCAATTGTGGATATTATTAGGTCATCTCCATGGCAGCACCCTACTTCAGACTACTATCTGCAACCCTGCAGCAAATAGAAATGTGAAGAATTTTGATAATAATCTCAAAGGAGAGCTCTGATGTTCCTCTGCAATAACTCTAGGTGATTTTCTTGGACTGAAGATCACTCACGACACAAAAGATATTTCAGGGGCTGAAATTGTATTTGGTATTCACACGGTCATACCAGTGGGAATTTTTTCTAACTGCCACCGCTTTCCATTAATCAACAGTGCAGAACGACTTACACAACACAACACATTTCTTTATGCGCAGATACGGTTGGATAACCATTGGCCACCCAAAATCTGTGCATATCCTGCCAACAGTACAAATAGCTATGGCAGGTCGCCTTCTTACACATTCATGATCGCTTCATCAATAGTCACATAATGCATGTGCAGCAAGCGATCAACATAGAAATAAAAAATTATGTCCTATCAATGTTTTCCTCTACACTGCAACCGTCATCGGACTTCTCAAAAAAAATTCTGTTGAAATAACAAACTAATTTCAATTATTATTACAATTACGTTAATATATTGTGTATTTCTATGTCATTTGTAACTTTATTATGGAATTATCATCCTTATGTGATCCCTTGCTGACCTTTAAATTCCTTTGTTGTTTCTAAATATTATCAATGGTCTTATGTTTTTATGGATAGGATAAAAGGAAAAAAAAAAAATAAATAAATAAAAATCATTTGGGGGAGGGGTCACGTGTATATGTAGCTTTGGCGGTCCCTTAGTAGGAATGGAGAGAAACATCGACTGGTTTCATAGTTTACTTCTCAGTCGAGTTACTGTAAAATCAACATAACATAGGTATTTATCGCGATAATTCTGCAATTAATTAAATAACATATCTCAAGAACATAATCATTTGTATTAAACTCAATAATGCCTCTTTGAAAAAAAAAAAAAAAAAACATATTGCTATAATTCCAGTAAATTATAATTCCTCTATATTCTATTTTTCATCTTAATATACACACTTCAGAAACATCTCAAATAAGACCCTATGCTATGATAAAACTAAATTACATAATAACTTCATAATACAAGGGAGGGAAATCTTTTAGTTACTATATAATCAGTTTTCCATTCATGAACACATTTAGAAAAACTGAATGTACGGAAATCTATAAGAATTGTGCATAAAGTATTACTAGGCACTTATAGGAATAAAAATGTCATGAGTGAATTACACCAAATAGTTATACGATATGTGACATGTTATACCCTGTTCTAACCGATTACGATCTCCAGTTTCCTTCATTAAATTGTAAGGATCAGATGAATAATATTGTTTTACTTACCGAACCGTTTGCTTTCCCACTGTAAGGACCGTCCGTCTTGGTCCCCTTATGGCCCGCTGGCAAGTTCCTAAAGGGCGCATGCTATTGTAAATCATGTAGCTGACCCCTAACAATACTTTTCACGAGTCTATATTTCATAATATTAACTGCTCTATTGAACCTTTGTTATTTAAATAGCAACCTTTACAACTCTTAAGTCTATAAATCTCAGTGTATTGTGATGCTTACCTTATAATTTCACTAAAAGGTCTTCCAATGTGGACTTTCCCCACTCAAAAACGTCTGCTCTCTGTGACGCTATTGTTCGAAATACCGAGATTTCCATACTCCCGCAATTGCCCGGGAGGCGGAAAAAAAAAGAACGATGGTTAATTTTTGCTCCTCACAATGAGAAAGGAAACAGGTAAAGCATCCCACATTATTGGTGTCCCCTAAGGAACATTGCTCATTTGTATTTTCTATGTGACAAAGCATAAGCTTA
>NC_090729.1:41126899-41129399 GCF_036898095.1 Palaemon carinicauda
AAGGCCAAAACAGTAGTAATTTAAGGTTTATGCACCAAAGGGAGTGGTGATGGTGGTCTTGGGGATGTCTTTTGGGTTCATAGGCCCCTAATAGTACCCTTTCAGTAGGTCAAACTTGGAGAAAACCTTCGCTTCGTGCAGGTAGGAGGTCACGTCGTTGATTTTTGGGAGGGGGTAGTGATTCGCTTCCGTTTGCATCTTCGGGCGCCTGTAATCCCCACACATTTCTTCACATTTTGTTTTTGTTTTTCTGAAATCATCTGCATTGTACTTTTGTCTCCATGACATGTATCTAATAATAGAAGAAGAATATCTTTTCCTAAATACATTGGTAACATTAAATAACTATTGAAAAAGGTGTACTATTCCCACCTATTCGGAAAACCCGAGAGAGAGAGAGAGAGAGAGAGAGAGAGAGAGAGAGAGAGAGAGAGAGAGAGAGAGAGAGAGAGAGAGGAAACTCAATAGAATCCTTCTGATGAGGGAAGCATCAGAGACTAACCTCTTTAGTTAAAACCTTACTATTCAGACACTATTTGTGATTCTTCTGACATTTTGTAATCTTACTGTTACTCACATTAACTACAAGGTATTCTGCCTAAAATCGCATGTTCAATCAAAACAAAGATTTCAATTGAATTTACCAATCATGGAAAAATACCTTTCCCCAGAAATATACCAAATATCTTGGATGAATCGGCACAAGTGACATGAAAAGATTTTGATTTTATTATGGATTTAGTTTTTCTTAATCGTCTCACTATTCTTCTCCTTCTAGCTCAAGGGTTTCTATTTTCAAGACCGTTAAAAAACAATAAAAGGATGACAGCAGAAATTTTACATTTGAATTACACTTCTTAAATTAAACTATTTTCAGTTGTTATTCTTTGATATCTACTTTTTTCCTGCTTGTCTAATATCTCTCCATCTTTACGTGTTTGCTTGGTTCGGCTTATATGTTTATTTCATTCAGCCTAACTGTTTTTATCCTACATAAGTAACTGAAATCGCTTGTTAAAAAAAAAATTGAGATTAGCTGAGCAAATATGTCTAATTCATTAACTGATTGCCAGATATTTCGTTTTGTTACAACGATAATAACAATCTGATATCATTATATAGTTCTCGATCTCAGTTTATTTCAGTGTAACTATACACTGTTGAAAATGAAACCAATGACTGCATAATGAAGACTGCACTTAAAGCGTCATTGAAATAATATGAAAAATAATTTTATATATGTTTCAAGTAACTTCTCTTCGACCTCATTCATCAACGCTTAATAGGGTTGAGCGACGTCAAATGTTTGATATTCTCATAAAAAACATTTATCCTGTAGTTGATCTTGCAAAGGAAACACAGTTTGAACGAATGGTAATGATTACAGAACTTTATTGAGCTCAGACATTATTTGATACAAAAGTTTTCCATGAAAGATATTCGCACAGCCAGGTCTCTTTCAGAAAGTTTAAAGTTTGAATGTTTAAAGGTCAATCATGAATGGCAAAGACAAGGTAGAGTGACATTGCCCCATCAAGCAGAAACTCATCATATATACATATGATCAGCTTCAAAGCCGACTCTCCATTCATGCTAGGACCAAGGAGTGCCAGCTAATAGTTGCTGATGATTCAGTAGATAAATCTAAAAGTAACCTCAAAACCACAATGCTTAGGTGAGGTTGCAATGACAAATGGAACTAACGTGTTTGAGTGGAACTCGAATCCGAGGAGAGGAGGTTAGCAACAGGCCACCATATTCCTTAGAACGAGATCTTTCATGCTGCACCAAAACTTTTATATACATACACTGGACGCAGAGACCAAGAAAAACCTACTTCAATTACTATAGAGAGAAATGAGAACAACGAATTAATAAAAAAGAAAAAAATAGAAGAGCAAATTCTTGTGCGGAAGTGGACGGAAATCCCATTTAAAAAATAGCTCTCAAAATTCCGGCGCTTTGCAGGAATTTCCTTGAAAGCACATGTGAGGAACTTTGGGTAAAATGAAGTGTAAGTAAAACAAAATTACTTAGCAGTCATATATATATATATATATATATATATATATATATATATATATATATATATATATATATATATATATATATATATATATTTATATATATGCATATATATATATATATATATATATATATATATATATATATATATATATATATATATATGTATATATATATATTTATATATTCATATAAATATTTATATATATGTTTTTTCAAAAAGGCCCATAAAAGAAACACAGGAAATATGAATAAATCACACTATATTTCGGTCAATAAACATCGACCCTCTTCAGGATGTGAAGTAAAAGTAAGGATTACAGTGGAGAGTGACTGTTTATATATGAAAGCAAAAGGTTGTGTTCAATTGTTCTATAGTTGTTATAATTTCTGGAAGGATTAGCCAAATTTAATTACATCCAGGTGCGTGTTCTTATTGTTGAGCCGCTTGGAGGAAGTCTTGACCTCTGATGCA
>NC_090729.1:41136899-41174167 GCF_036898095.1 Palaemon carinicauda
TTTTTGTGACATATTATTGGTTATTCCGGAAGAATTTATCTTCCTTGTAAATCTTTTTCATTTTCTTCTTTTCTTCCTTTTATTTCGCTTCCTTTTGCCTTTTCAAACGAAATGTTAGAAAAACGTAGCAAGGTATGACAAATACCCAACATATCAAAGTAAAAAAAAAAAAAAAAAAAAAAAATTATTCTTAGTCAAGGAAAACTGGTAGTTACCTCCTTACATAGTTATGGACTGAGAGTGCAACCTTTGCATCTTTTTTCTCTTCTTTTCCGTTGCACCAAATGTCAATTTTGATGCGATAGACGAAGCTTTGAAAGTTTCAGCATAGGTTGAACACATTACATCCCTCTGTATGATTAGACGAAAGCTATTGATGTTGACATTAACCACCAGCAGTCACGTAGACATTTCTGAAATAGTTCGTTTTGTTTTTATTTTGTAGCTTAGTTACTGTATAATGTTATCATTTTATTTCTTCTCCTTATTCTTCTTCTTCTTCTTCTTCTTCTTCTTCTTCTTCTTCTTATTATTATTATTATTATTATTATTATTATTATTATTATTATTTGCAGGGATATAGTGTTTAATGAATAAGTTTCCTCTGATATTTCATTTTCAAACCCTATTCCATATTTCAAAGGTATTCTCTCTCTCTCTCTCTCTCTCTCTCTCTCTCTCTCTCTCTCTCTCTCTCTCTCTCTCTCGAAGATTTTTTACCACTTCTCAATCGATATGTGCTACTCATTTCTCCCTAATGAGTTGTTTCCTTTGGCAATATGCCTTCTCACGTCTTTTTTTCTTTTATTTCATCTCCATTTAATTAATTAGTGGTCAAGTAACTATATCTTTACGGCTCACCCTTAATCTCCTTTCTTTCTATTAGTAAAAAAAATGGTATTCCATATTCCCTGTAAATGACACCAATAATTTAGTTCTTATTGTTAACATTGTTTTGCACTGACAACCTTTTATTTTTTTCAAATATATACTGATTCATTATTAGTCTTCCTATCTGAAGTTGTTCATCTTATCTTTCTATTTATCATGGCCCATATAAATCATACATTTTATGAAGAAGCACAATGGTTGGTAGACGTCCCTCCAGTAATTATACCTGTTATATGTAATTTATGGGTGATATTCTAGTAACCACTTCTTGCGACAGCTTTGAATATCAATAACGTTATTTGAAACAACTTTTTGCTAATTCTATGGCTAAACCCAGTTATATTCTAATTGACGATCTCAAGTATTAACTATTTTGATAGCCTAGTGCATAACGTCACAGACTAACGAATAGCAGCTCCGGAATTCGAGGATAAGAATAGTTCTTAAAAACTCTTACATGCCAGGAGCTAGGAAAGGGTGATAGAGGCCGAAAGATCAACCTGCTTCGAGATGAAACCACTAGTGGTTACAAGAGGTCCTAGTTTGGATGGAGAAGGGGTTTGTGCACCAACCATACCATTGTCATTATCATTACTAGCTAAGCTACGACTCTAGATGGAGAAGTAGGATGATATAAGCACAAAGGCTCCAACAACCAAAATACCCCTGCAGTGAGAAAATGAAATGAGGAAAAAGAGAGAATAGTGTGCCTGAGTGTACTTTCAAGCGAAAGAACTAAACCAAAACAGAACAGTGGAATACAATGGTACAGAGGTTATGACGCCACCCAAGATTAGAGAACAATGTTCTTGTATTGGAGCGTCCTTCGCCACATTAAACGTAATAGTGTCAGGAAAATAAAATATAAAAAACATCTAAGGGAATTTGGTAGGAGAGCTTTGTTGTTATTATTATTATTATTATTTTTGAGAGAGGGTTAGATTGCACACTTGCAGCCCGTAGGTGTTTGTGTGTGTGTGTGTTTTTTTTTTTTTTTTTTTTTTGGGGGGGGGGCGGTTAGCAGGTGATTTGGTTGTTGGATGATCTGCAACGTTTACTTGCAGGTGGCTTTCAGGAGAGGATGTGGGTTAGGGATGATCATAAGCAAGGATTTCTTCTCTTATTTTGGAGGCATTCCTGCCTCTTTACTGGAACAGGAAGAAGGTGACGGAGGGGAGGAGGCATCCTCCCCAAGAGAGCCCACTGGCTCCCGTCGTTTAGTTTGAGAGAAAGAGGTACAGCAGTAAGTCCCGATGAGTAGAAGAGCTTTGGAAGGAGTTTGGAAAGATTTAGTTGGAGATATTGGTATAGGATAAGTAAAAAACCTTCTAAGTGGCTTAAGCTTCAGTTATTAGAAAGAGTAATAGCATGAAGTTTCAGCTGAGTGGGAGAGAGCCGGAATAGGGAATTGGTTGGTGGATGTGAGTAGTAGAGAAAGCATGAATAAACATTCTTGTACCAGAAAATACTGGAACAAATATAAACATAAAACTGTACTTATCATTGTGGTCATTGAGGGGTCTATATGCTGCTTGGTTTTGAGGGATTCCTGTACTTAAAACATATAAGAGAATGCAAGTGGAAGAAGAGCTAAAAATAGGATTGGGGGTTGCTTAGGTTTCAAACTAGTGTTGTTACTACGTTATCTCGGTGGAGGATAGCTGTGTAGAAAGGCTGATATTGTATCAACATTGACAATTATATGTTTAACAATTGCTGTGGTAGGTACAGGATTATTTGGGTTGAAGCCCTGTCGGAGTAGGCTTGTTTCTTGACAGTTCAATAGGAAATGTTACAGAGGTTCATCTGTTGCTTGCTCATAGTAGCTGTACGGTCTTTCAGGTCTCTGCTGTGATGCTGGGTCCTCGTCATTGTCCATGATGATTTGCCAGTTGCATAGATACCCCAGTTGCAGTCTGCAAATAATAACTGCAACTTGATGGGGTATTTTTCTTGCAAGTCGATATAGTACTAGATATACCCTTTTGCTGATCTAGATCCATCAAGGAAGGCTCTCCTTACTTCACTAGATTCTTGGATGTTTCAAAAGGCTGCCATTTGATTCTTGAAAGTTTTCAGTGAGGGTTGAAGTGTGATGCTTATTATCTGGCATATTAGGAAAGATTTCTCTAGGTAATCAGCTTCATTATTGACAGTGATTTCGGTGTGACTTGGGATCCAATTCAGAGTTACTTGCCTTTTGTTGTGTTGGTGAGCTAAGGCTAAGTACTGTATTGCTGTGATAAGGTAGACATTTTCAGTAGGTTCTTTGTTGCTAAAAGCAAGAAGAGCTTCTCTTGCATCTGTATGATTTGTTTTATTTCCTTCTTGTAGATTAGCAGAGTGTTCTAGGGCTTTGACAATTGCCACTAGCTCGGTTTGTAGCGTAGATGGGTGGCTAGAAAGCCTCCAATTTTCTCTCTAGTTTGATGAGGAAACGGCTAGCTGCAGGAACGTCACGGTCAAATGATCCATCAGTATAGTAGATGTTGGGAGCTGAGATGCTGCTGATTGCATTTTTAGTGGGTCCTCAAAGTTGATCTGGTGTGCACAGAGTTTGCTTGCTGCTGGAAGGATAGTGAATTTATACTGGATGGGGTCCATAGACCACGGGGTAGGGATGCTGTAGCCATCATACTTTCGTTGCCCCTTGGTCTTTTGGGCTTCCGTTTGCATTTCCGTTCTTCTAAGTGTGTCCAACAGTCTTCTTGTGTGTGAATTTTTGCTGATATTGATCCTGGCTGAAAGAGAAATTAGGTTATTTTTGGCTCTTAACAAGCAGAGTCTGGTCCACATTAAAGAGCCGCTGATGAGTATCAAGGGTTTGTTTTGTACCACTTCTAAGGATGCTTTTAGAGTCTCAGTCAGTGAGATGAGCGTAGGTGCTACATAGTCGATGTCAGATCAATTTGGCTGGAAGTAAAACAGTCTTAGGAGGCTGTTTGATACTCTTTGTTTGAGGGAGTTCATTCATTTAGTGGCTGAGATACGATTTGTTGTGTTCTCTCTGAGGTGGGTTACTTTGTTGGTCAGTGATAGTTTTGCTGATAATTACTCCTAGATACATGAATTGACTCGCCCATTCAATGGGTTTACCAATCAGAGTGAAATTCTGAGGGCTTTTTGTGTTTTATGCCTATGGTTTCGGTCTTGTTAGTGTTGATCGTTAGGCACAAGGGCTTTGTATTTAGCCTGGATCATGGCCATTGCCTTTTGGGTGTTTTTTCGTGCGTGTGCTTTATGTGGGCACATGTTATGGGTCATCAGGGTATATGAAGATTTCCACTCCGTTTGAGAGGTCTAGACTGGCTACATTCTCCATAAGAAGGTTGAACAGATAGGGGATTATTATGCCATTTTTGTTGCATTCCATGTTCTAGGGGGAAGAATTCTGAGGTTTTTCCTTGAAAGGTGACTCTGGCTTCTCAGTTCTACGTTTAGTTCTGATTCCAGGCCAGTAGATGTCCTTTCACTCTTTTTTTCAACAAGTGTGAAGAGGATGGCTGGGAAGCGTGCTAGCTCAAATGCTTTTTCAAGATTGAGAAAGATGACAAAGGCTTTTTTGTCGTTGATTGTTGTAAGAACGTCAGTTATACATTCTTTAGTGCCTATGCCTTTCTTGTAGGTATACAGGCGGTAATGTAGTGGACCTCTTTTCCATTGAGGTCTGTTGAGTACCATTCGTTCAGCTAGTTTCCAGGTGCAGCTGATTAAAGCTATTGGTCGGTAGGTGTCTGGTTCTTTGGGTTTTGGGATGGGTTCTGTGTCCTGTTGGTTCCTTGTTATCAGGCGGAGTCTTTCTACATGTGTTTTGTTGATAAAGTTCATGTACACCAAATTTACGGGGCTTCCCATGTTCCTTAGCATACTGTATGTGATTAAGTAGGGTCCAGGGGTAGTGTCCTTTCTCTCATTTGCAAGAGCCGTGTTGAGTTCTTCCTTGGTGTAGGGATTGTCAGTGTCATCTCTTATGCTACAGGCGGCTTTTATAATATTAGTCTTGATTGGGAGCAGTGTTCTCTGCCTGTTTATGGTTTACCGAGTAAGATTTGCGCTTTTGGCTTGGTCGGCAAAGTTACTAGCAATTCTATTTGCTTCTGCTAATGGGTCTGCATGGGTAACTCTGGGTGTACTGTATTGCCCAGAGATCTTGTTGAACCAATCCCATATCTTTGCTAGAAATGGGTTGAAGTTTATTTCGTGGCACCTGGAGTGCCATTTATCTACTTTCCCTTCCAGTGTTACCAGTAAGGAATGTTTGGTGATTTCCACGAGTAGATCTTGAAGTTCAGCAGTTGTGTATGTTCTGAAGTGCTTTCTGGTTCGGTTGATTCTTGCATTAATTTGCATGATGCTGCTGTTGTAGTACCAGGCATCCACATACTTTGTTCCAAAGAAGTTTTTGTGAGGCATGGATATACTGATGGCAGCATCTAGTTGCTTGTTGAAGTCAAGTGATTGGGTGGAGATGTCATTGTGAGGGATCTTGGTGTATTTTTGAGCCCATTTTGTCATAGCTGTCTGGGATCCACCTGTTCGGGGGTGGAGGAGGAGGAGGGTATTTCTCCAATTCTAATCCAATTTCTATGGGATGGGGATCACTTGTTAGCACAGGATGCAGATGCCATTTAGCACTCCTTTGGATGGTGCTTGACAGGAAGGTGAAGTCTAGACGACCACCCCTTAGATGGGTTGTTTCTTACACACATATTACGTCAGGATATTCTTTCTATAGGGCATACAGGTGTCTGCCTGTCTGTTTTTGTTGCTGATGTTGAGTTAAGAAACAGGTGGTGAGCGTTTAAGTCACCTGCAATGATCGTGTCATCCTCAGAGGTGGAGGCAAAGAGCCCCTCTGCATGGATGCATTTGGTTGGTGATTAGTAGAGATTGTGAACTCTGAGGGTTGTGGTTAGCACAAATATCTGAACACTGAGTATCTCAGCTTCTGTCCCATAGTTGATGCTTTGTACTCTTTTTGAGGAGATGCTATTCTTGATGAGAGTAGTTAATTCTTTCGTTGTTGGTGATAGATACGTGATGTACACTTTGTATCCTGAGAAAAGAAAATGGTGTATTCTCATTTAATACGGTTTTTTTGCAGCACAATGATGTCTGGATTTAGCTCTGAAGTTTGGGATTGTAGAAAGGCGAACTTGTTTCTGAGTCTGCAGGCGTTCCATTGGAGTACTTACACTTTAGTGTTGCTGAGAGTATTTTTGTTGTTGTGTATGGTTGTGTTAGGATTGTTTGCCTGAGGGACTATGAAAGAACTGGTGCTTGGATTTCTTGGGAGGCGTTAAAAAAATTAAGTCATTAAGGAACTACTGAGAAAACTCAATCTTTTGTGACTTCAAAAAAATAGAAAGAACGTTTGAAATGGCCGCTATAAAGTCAGCCATGGGACAAGTAATCGGGTCGTAATCGTTCCATTCAGTGGAGGGTGGTACTAAGGGAGTGGAGGGGCATGAGGCGCTTCAAGGATTTCTGACAGTGGGACTAAAGAGACTAGGGAAATCACTTAAGGAATTGGAGGTGATGGGTGTGTGGGTTTCAGGTGCGTAGGAGGATGAGGAAGGTTGTTTTGGGGACTGCTGGGAGGAAGTGGAAGGGATGGAAGGAGAGGTAAATCTTAGTGGTGAGGTTGTGGAAGGTGTTTGGGAGGGGGATCGTTTTGACTTTGGAGGATGTTTAGTAGGGTATTGATGTTTGGTTCTGGGAGAGGACTTGGAGGAGAAAGAAGTTCAGGAATGGCATGTCTTGAAGGATTAGGATTAGGTCGGGAGGGGCAGTTGGTTGGAGGAGGGGTGTGGTTGGCTGGAGGTTGATGAGTTCGACGTAGCTGACTTGGCTGCAAGGTGTAGTGGTGGTCTGCTCCCTGGAGTTCATCGATGCACTGCAGTCTTGCTGACATCTGTAATGCCAAGCATAGTGAGATCCTCGACAGTTGTGGTACTTGGCAATGGTGTGGTGTCAGGCCTTGAACCTGTCGATGCAGCAGTCTGTAGGGTGCTGTTTGCTGCTGCAGCTTGTAGGATCTCCTTCCAGCTCTCCTTTAACATATGTTGGCTGAGAGAGTGGGAGGATGGTTTAGCACAGGTTCAAGTGGCAGGTCAAGGTCGTATACTATGATGATAGTAGTTTGCTTGTTGTCAGGGTTGAGGTGTAGGACATTGACTTGCTGCTACAGGAACTCCTTGGTTTGATGATCCTGGGCTGGTATGACAAGATGTACCAGGCGATTGGGATGGATTTTCATATTGGCGCGGGGGGGGGGGGGTTCCCCTGGCCTCTATGGCGGCTATGGCAGCATATGAGGTCCTGTTGGGGCCAGGAGTGAGCCTGAATCTGGTTGGATGAGTCGGGTGGGTTGACAAGCTGTTGGTGGTCTGCTGTGGACGTGGTTGCTGGGCAGGATGAGCGATAGAATCCTGGGTGTCTTCTTCTTCTTCTTCTTCTAGGTGCTGCTCCTTCTCTTCTTGATTGTCCCTTTGGATTTCAAGGAATAGTTCCTTGTCTGGTCGAGGTGTTTTTTTTTTCTTCCTATGGGTCCCCAAAGTATGACATATAGGCTTCTTTATCCTTCCCTTCTCCATTCTTACACGAGGGGACACGATAGGGATGGGGGAAGAACCCCTGGCTGCCATCGTAAAAACAAGATGGTAGCCTACAGCTTTTTCGAACTTAACTGTTAGGTTTTCTGTAGTCTCAATAACACACACACAAAAGAAAAAATGTGTTAAAGGCGCAGTTCAAATAGAAAATTCGAACTCGTTAACACTTAGTCGGAGAGTCCACAGACAGAGTAGGGAAAATTCCAGTTACTCTGCTGTAAATTACTGCCGTAATCGGGATGGTAGGGCTTTGGGATTACAGGAACGATATGCAGTAATGGGAAGAGATAAATTATCCCGGATAACGATTTTGAAATGATTAAAACTTCAGTTGGTGTTTGGAATAGTTAAAATAAATAACAGTTCATCACGGGCAATTTCAAGGTCTGCAATGGATTAGGATTAGGTCGGGAGGTACAGTTGGTTGTATATATATATATATATATATATATATATATATATATATATATATATATATATATATATATATATATATATATATGTATATATATTTACGTATATATATATATATATATATATATATATATATATATATATATATATATATATATATATATATATAGATATATATATATATATGTATATATATATATATATATATATATATATATATATATATATATATATATGTAAATATTTATCTATATATATATATATATATATATATATATATATATATATATATATATATATATATATATATATATATGTATAAATATACACTTATATATATACATATATATATATATATATATATATATATATATATATATATATATATATATATACATATATATATATATATATATATATATATATATATATATATATATATATATATATATATATATATATATATATATACTTTATTTAGTCGTTCCCTTGATACCTTACTTTTACCATAAATATCCACAGCAACCCGGTACCGATATAATTTGAGGTAACAAGGCAAAATCCAGAGTAAATTTGAAACAGGGCAGTAGGCGTCAATGGTGTGCACGGTAGTTCTCTCTGAAATTGTCCAAAGAATATCCAATTCACCCATGCTTCAGGACTGTCTGATGCAGGTTTTATGATATGCGTAAATCTGTGAAAGACTAACGTCGTCTACCTCTAAAAATGCTGAAGGAATTTGTATTTTGAATGAGCCGTTTCAGTACATTCATTGACTTCCTGGCATTAGGAAAGCTTGTTTTGACTAGATAATAATTCCATCATACTATGAATTATTCTTTTTTGGCGATTATTGATATAAATTTAAGTTAAGGATGAAATATTCAAGTTAATAAGGATATTCAAGCGTCTGATGGTATATATTCTCATGCGGTCACTATATACCCTTCAAACGCAGAAGTTAGTTAACTAACCCATTTCCTTTCTATATTTAGACCTGCTGAGAAATTGTTCAGTCATCATCTATTAACATTATGTTTTATTATGACTATCTTTTATAAAAGAGTTATGTTTTGCAGTTTGAACAAACCATTTTCCAGTTGAGATTTTTTACAAGGCATGATGATAAATTACTAGAACACTAGAATATAAAGAGAGAGAGAGAGAGAGAGAGAGAGAGAGAGAGAGAGAGAGAGGAGAGAGAGAGAGAGAGAGAGAGAGAGACCCGACATCTAATTGTAACGTAATAAAAACACTCATGTACACAGAGTATCTTTGTTTTTCAAGACCTGTACCGCTAAATCATTATATATTCATATAATAGCAAATAGCGTCGTCTTGGGAGGGAAGGGCATAATAGAAAATATCACTAGATAACGAGAGTTGAACCAAGGAAGCAGATAAGTAGGTAGAGGAAGCGGTGAAATTTTTTTTATTGAATTATTTATTTTCTTCTTTCACTGTTTTTTTTCTATTTTTTATGAAACCTGTAATTTCTTTTCCACTATCGATTAGCTAATTAATGTTATAAGGGCATAAAGTATTCAAGTAGCCATTTACCACCATTAAGATATTTTTAAATTCATCAGTAAATTTGGTATGTGATGCTTCGCTGGGGGCTTGTAAGTCTGGCGGCACGGAGTGAATTTTCCCACGACGTGACCTATGCGCTGGAGATCGTCGGAGGAGGTTGTAGAAGGAAAAAATTCGGCAGGGACGACCAACGGGTCGCCATACACCATTTCGGCTGCCGAGATGTCGAGGGCGTCTTTAGGAGTGGTCCTTAGTCCAAGAAGGACCCAAGGAAGCTGAGTAAACCAGTTGCAATCCTTGCAGCGGGACATCAAAGCTGCTTTGAGGGTGCGATGAAAACGTTCAACCATTCCATTGGCAGCGGGGTTGTAGGCCGTTGTCTAATGTAGGGTGATGCCCAGGAGATTCGCTAATGACGTCCATAATTGAGAGGTGAAAGTGGTTCCCCTGTCAGAAGTAATATGCTCAGGGATACCGAATCTTGAAATACATCCAGAGAGTAAGGCAGATGTACATGAGGCGGACGTTGCAGTTTCCATGGGAATGGCTTCAGGCTAACGAGTGGAGCGGTCGATGATGGTAAACAGGTAACGATGTCCTTGTGATGTGGGTAGGGGGCCTACAACGTCGACGTGAATGTGTGCGAAACGACGCTGAGGTTGAGGAAAGGTGCCCACTCCTGAATCCGTGTGTCGATGTACTTTGGAAGTTTGGCAAGAAGTACAGGCACGGACCCAATCCTTAGCATACTTAGAAATGCCGTGCCAAATGAACTTAACCTTCAGCAGCTGTGCAGTAGAACGGCACGAGGGATGTGAAAGGCCGTGGATGAGATCAAACACCTGTCGGCGCATGGGACCAGGAATCCAAGGTCGCGGTCTACCAGTACTGACGTCACAGAGGAGGTTGGTGTTGGAGTCTTCGAGGGGAAAATCCTCCCAACGGAGGGACGTGCAGGATGTCCTACAAGCTTGATACTCTGGATCCTGTCGTTGGGCTTCAGCCAGGGCGTTGTTATCCAATCCCAGTTGAACGGCAGCCAACGTGTTTCTTGACAGGGCATCGGCAACGGGATTCATTTTCCCAGGGACGTATTGGAGGGTGCAATTGTATTCAGCCACGGCGGAGAGATGTCGGCGTTGACGGGCGGACCAGGCGTCAGACTGTCGAGTGAAGGCGTGCGAATGACGAAGGGCGTACTTTCTAAGAAATGGCGAAAGTGACGGACAGCCAACTGCACCGCCAGCAATTCTCGATCGAAGGTAGAATAACCCGATTCTGCCTTGGACAGTTTTCTGCTGAAGAAGGCCAGTGGGCGGGGCGAGCCTTTGACAACCTGCTCGAGTACTGCACCAATAGCGACGTCGCTGGCATCGGTGGAGAGAAGGAGAGGGGCGTGTGGGATAGGATAGTGAGAACCGCAGCAGTTGATAGGGCCTTATTTGCATTGCAGAAGGCTGCTTCTTGAAGGGGACCCCACTTCAGGTCCTTTGGCTTGCCCTTGAGGGAGGCGTAGAGGGGAGCAAGAGTGGCGGCAATGGCTGGCAGAAAACGGTGATAATAGTGGATCATGCCCAAGAATTCCTGCAGAGCTTTGACGGTCGAGGGCGCGGGGAAATTCTGAACGGCTGCTACCTTCTCAGGGAGGGGATGGACTCCTTCAGGAGTGATGCGGTGCCCTAAGAACGACACTTCGTTGGCGCCAAAGGTACACTTGTCGTACCGGACTACAAGGCCGTTTTGTTGCAGGCGGTCGAGCACGATGCGCAGGTGACGGAGGTGTTCCTCTTTTGAGGAGGAGAACACAAGTATGTCGTCCACATAACATACACAGAAAGGGAGGTCCCCTAAGATGCCATCCATGAGACGTTGAAACGTTGCCCCAGCATTACGAAGGCCAAAATAGGAGTAATTGAAGGTGTATGTGCCAAACGGGGTGGTGATGGCGGTCTTGGGGATTTCTTCTGGGTTCATAGGCACCTGATAATACCCCTTCAAGAGGTCGAGCGTAGAGAAAACCTTCGCTTTGTGCAGGTAGGAGGTTACATCAGCAATGTTTGGGAGGGGGTAGTGATCCGGTTCTGTTTGCAGGTTCAGGCGCCTGTAATCCCCGCACGGATGGAGGGAGCCGTCTTTCTTCAGAACGATGTGTAAGGGTGACGACCATGGGCTGGAGGCCTTTCGGCAAAGGCCCATTTTCTCCATTTCGGCGAACGTCTGTTTGGCGGCTGCCAATCGTTCCGGTGCCAGACGTCTGAATTTTGCGAAGACTGGGGGTCCCGTCGTCTTGATATGGTGATAAATACCGTGCTTGGCAGGAACCGTGGGCGTTTGGCGAAGTTCTGGATGGAAAACTTCCGGGTACGACGTGAGGAGGTGGGCGTAGGCATCCGTGGGTGCTCTGATGTGGAGAGCGAGGTTAGAGGGGGCGGGTTGAAGAGGTGTCGACAAGTACGAGTCTGCGTTGACCAATCGTCGGTGGGCGACATCGACCAGAAGGTGGAAATGAGAGAGGAAATCCGCACCAAGGATTGGCATTGTGACGTCAGCAACGAGAAACTTCCAATTGAATTTACCGTTTCCGAACGATAATGTGAGGTTCTCGTAACCGTAGGTGGGTATCGCAGATCCGTTGGCAGCTACCAAGCGGACGTCGGCAGATGTAGACAGACTGCGTTGTGCTTTGAAGAGTTTCCTTGGCCAAAGAGAACGACAAGCACCCGTGTCTACCAAAAATCGCACGCCCGTTCCTGCATCCTGTAAAAAGAACAGATTAGAAACATGGGAGGCCACCGCCACAAGCGATAGCCTGCTTACACGTTTTTTGACCACTGACAATCTTTGGCACATTTCTTCGCGGTTGCCCCGAATCGGAAGTGGTAGTAGCAAAACTGCGGCGGATGGGAGGTAGTAAGTGGCTGTAGAAGTCGTTCGTTGGGGCGCGAGCGATTGGTGGGTGGTGGGCAGCTGTGTCGCCGCTTCGGCACGTCACGTGGTAGGCGTGTATGTCCTACGGCATTCATGTCAGCTTCGGTTGACGTTGAATAGGCATCCTCGTCGTCAGGGGTGGAGGCGTTGATGGAGGTCTTGAAGTGGCTGTCCATAAGAGCGTCAGCTTTGGTCATCACGTCCTTTATGGGTAAACTATCGACATCGGGTATGGCAGCGCGTACAGGTTCAGGTAAACGGCGTATCCAAAGGGCATGGAGTAGGTTCACATCACGAGGAGAGCCATCTGCGGCAGGTTGAAGGCGAGCGATACTGGTCATTTCCCTGAGGGCAAGCGAAGCCCTTTGGTCCCCCAACGGTTGTTGCGAGAGCTGAAAAAGTTTTGCTATACGGGCGGCTGGCGACGGCGAGTACTGCTGCAGAAGGCATGATTTGAGGGCGTCATACGCTATTGGGGTGTCTCCTTGTTAACAAAGCCAGTCGGATATTTCTGGGAAGGTGTCCTCGGGAATCGCCGCGAGAACATAATCCGCTTTGGTGGTTGAGCGAGTCACGCCCCTGATACGAAAGTGGACTTCAGCGCGTTGAAACCAAGCAAACGCCTCTCCGGTGGCGAACGGTGAAAGTTTCAATGGGGCGGCCGCGGCGCCAATTGATGTAGTCTCCGTCATAGTACCAACGATGGAGGGGTGAGGGAGGTGGGGGTGGAAGGCAGTGGGAGCGAGTCGACTTCCGGGGTCACCAATGTGACGGCGCCGAGTAAAGGTGTGAACTCAAAGGCAGATTGGAAACGACTGAGTTATATTATTGTGGAACACTCTCCTTATATACAAAACCTAAAGGCCACAGGACATGACAAGTTCACAAGACAGACAATATCACAGACGAAAAACCAGACACGAATTTTCATGTTCGTTTTAGTGCGAGGGATGAGCGAAGATACAAGCATATTATATACAAAAGGAATTATGTACAATTGTGCGAAACACGGTTAGTACATATATATATATATATATATATATATATATATATATATATATATATATATATATATATATATATATATATATAATCACTGAATTCAGGTAATAATTAGGAGATATAATTTATCTTCCCTGAGGTATGTCTCTTCATCATGTAAGATTCAGCAACCAGAAAACAATTATAAATAGAAAGACTCCAGTATTAGCCCCTTCTTACAACTCACAAAACGTGTAGAAAACTGGAAATAATATAAAAAACCTCATAAGATTAATTTAATGACATACTGTATAATAAACAAAAAAAAAAAAGGAAATAGCAAATGTGTATTCAAAAATTAAATTTTTAAGTATGGATATGAGTGTACCAACTTCGAATTCAAAACCTGATCTATTATTCTAAGAAAAAATATATATAAATTATCTAATGAATATCAAAAAGGTTGTAAACGAAAATAAATTTTTTATATTCTTTCAAATATAAACAGAATCATAAACCCTTATTTTTTTCTGATCATGTCATAAACTTTAGAAATGATCATAGAATTACTGTATGATAAATACACAATTAGTATAGAATAACAACCAATTAACTCAACTCCTTTTGATGTTTTCCAACTACGAAATATGAAATAAAAAAAAGATGAAAAAATTAGGTTTTGTAGTTTCTAGAGGACACTTTCTGATATCTAATAAATAATAAACCTGCTCAGAAGTCTAATATCCTTCGTAATTCAGTTAAATCGGTTACGTTACGGAGGATTTAGTAGCGATATACTTTTCTCTATAGATTTTATTTTGTTTTCATTATTGAAAGTACCCGTTGTCATTCTGATAACTACATCAAACATTACCTATTTATCAGTCACTATCACATTTTAAAGTAAACATCCTAAGATACTTCTCCAGATTACTTATTTTTCGTAATGATGGAGATTAGATATCTCATTATAAATAATTACTACCACTAATTTCTCTCTCTCTCTCTCTCTCTCTCTCTCTCTCTCTCTCTCTCTCTCTCTCTGGGAAAAAGAATGCCAAAATGGTGTAATACATGTAAGATATGGCATTCCATTAATAATCCTCAACAACTGATTAGAAAATGTAATGCCTGCCATGTTCCAACACACCCTACATGTGCTGAAATACAGCAAAAAATAAAAAATAGAGACACAAAGGTATTCTGCTCAACATGATTAGTCTGGATAGAAAATATAATTAAGTCGAGACTAAATCTGCAAATAGTTGAAGAAGAAGAAGAAGAAGAAGAAGAAGAAGAAGAAGAAGAAGAAGAAGAAGAAGAAGAAGAAGAAGAAGAAGAGAAAAATGAAAAGGATATGTGTAAGGATGCAGAGGAAATCATTGATATAACTTATGATGCCATTCAACAACATACTTATGAAGAAATAAATTATCAGATGGAAACAAATAATAGACCCAAAAGACTCTACCCGGACCTACATACTTTTAGGGAAGAGCAAGAACAAGAAAAAAGAAAAGAAAAGAAAGATATAGTCTGTAATATGCTGAAAAGGGGGAATTGCAGATTTGGCGAAAGATGCTACTACAAGCATCCAAAGATATGCCATAATTATGAAATATATGGCAAATGTGCGTATTTAGACGAATATGGAGACGAATGCAGAGATCTCCATCCAAAAATATGCAAAACCCTAAAAGAAGGAAAAGGATGCAGTTTCAACAAAAAATGTCGATATATGCATCCTGCAACTATGAATGAGAGTAAGAAATCTCAGCAAACTGAAAAGAAAAATGAAAGCAAAAATGAAACTAAAAAAGAAAAAAAAAGCAGGCCGCGTATATACCGCACTATGCACCAAAAACCCCAAGATATGAGGCCTTTCAACCCAAATCTGCACAAATACAGCCCAACTACGAAGAATGCATCTATAATGCCAGGGGTTGGTTCAGATAAGGTGATAATTGCAGGTATACACACAAAAATAAATATGAAGGCGAAAGAACAAATATAATAGAAAAGTTGTATTTTTTAATGGCAGAATTCCGAGAAACGAAGAAAAGAACATCATATCAGAACAGGAAGGAAGCATGGGAGAATCCATATTATTACCAATATTAAATAATGGGGATGAAACACAAACCATAATAGTGATGAATGCACAGGGTTTAGTCACGAGTAACTATAAAAGGAAAATAGAGTTCCTAGAACTAACCCAAATTGAGAAAATAGATATATTAAATATAAGTGAAACATTGTATTCCCAAGAGACTGGCAGTGATGACCAGATAAAGGGTTTCCAAACTTATAGATCAGACAGAAAAAATAGGAATCAAGGGGGAACCGCATTGTATGGAAGAGGCATAAATCAAGGAAACGTCTGTGAAAAATACAGCAACACAGAATGTGAATTGATTGCGGTAGAATTTGAATTTGGAAAACTAGTGAATATTGTAGTTTACAGACCCCCAAATACTAAGGAGTTTGACATGATAATAGAAAAAATAGATGATATATGTAGAAACCATAAAGACTGGAATATACTCCTATCCGGAGATTTTAACTTTCCTTTCGTGGATTGGAAAGAACGGATAGAAGAAAGTGGTTGTATGTATACATATAAAAAAGAGAGTAATAGTAGCGCAGAAGATAAGAGGCAATTTGTAAAGCTTCAAGATATGCTATTAGAACATAATATCCAACAAATAAACCACATTCCAACAAGAAAGGAAAATGTCCTAGATCTAGTATTTGTGAATGAGATGAATTATGTTAAAGAAATAATAGTGTATAACACGGGAATTTCAAACCACAATGTCATAGAATTGATAGTTCATTCCAATGCAAGTGATTGCAGAATTAATAAAAGCACAAAACTTTGGGAAGGATATGGAAAATATAATTTTTACAGTAAGAATATAAAATGGTCAGAAATAAATGAAGAACTGAATAAAGAATGGAAAAATGTATTTGTAAGTGATAATATACAGGTAAATACGGACATACTGTACAAAATACAGGAGAAAATTGTTGAAAAATATGTACCAAAAAAAAAAACAATAAACTAAAGACGTGCATACCAAGAGACAGAAGGATATTATTTCAGAAAATTAGAAAGTGGAAGAAAAATCTTGCAAAAGAAAAAAATGTGTGGAAAATGATTGAAATAAAATGAAAGATAGAAAATGCAGAACAAAAGATTATACAGTCGAAAGAAAATAAAAAAAGGGACTTAGAAGAAATGACACTTCAAAATATAAAAAGAAACCCCAAAGTACTTTACTCCTATGCAAAAAAGATGAATAAAGGGAGAATAGAAATAGGCCCTCTAAGAATTGACAGACGGCTAACGAATGAAAAAAAGGAAATATGCAACATATTAGCAGAAAAATATAAGAGTGAGTTCACGCCAAGAATTGCGAATGAGAATAATGAAAGAGAAATGAGAGAAGAAAATGTTGAATATCTAACAGATATAGATATCAATGAAGCAGATATTATCAAGGCTATAAACGAAATTACAAATGGATCGGCAGCCAGACCAGATGGAGTTCCAGCGATTTTGTTAAAAAAAAATGTAAACACTGTCGCGAAGCCGCTTGCAATACTGCTAAGATAAAGTGTAGATATGAGCGAGATATATGTTAAACATAAATTAGCTTATATAACCCCTATCTTCAAAAGTGGATCAAGACTAGAGACAAGCAATTATAGACCTGTTAGTCTAACATCACATATTATGAAAGTGTATGAGAGGGTAATAAAAAAGAAAATAATGGAACATTTGGTTAAAAATAATCTGTTTAATATAGGTCATCACGGTTTTGTGCCTGGAAAACGTACACAAACCCAACTGATAGCACACTATGAAAACATATACAAAAATATGATAAATGAAAAAGACACAGATGTGATCTATCTAGATTTTGCAAAAGCCTTTGACAAGGTAGACCACAATATATTAGAGGAAAAAATGAGAAAGCATAATATTGTGGGAAAGATAGGAAAATGGGTAAAAGAATTCTTGCAAAACAGAAAACAGATAGTGGTTGCAAATGACGAGAAATCGGATGAAGCTCAGGTAATATCTGGCGTGCCACAAGATACGGTTTTAGCTGCACTGCTGTTTGTTATTATGATCTCAGACATAGACTGCGATGTTGAAAACTCTGTAGTGAGAAGTTTCGCCGATGACTCAAGAATAAGTAGAGAAATTACTTGTGATGAAGATAGGAACTCACTACAAAGAGATCTAAACAAAATATATGAATGGGCGGAGATAAATAGGATGGTATGTAACTCCGATAAATTCGAATCAATGAATTATGGAAACAGAGAAGGAATGGTATATACATACAAGGGACCTAATAACGAGACAATCACAAACAAAGAAGCAGTTAAAGACCTTGGTGTAATGTTAAATAGGAATATGTTATGCAACGACCAAATAGCAACACTGTTGGCTAAATGTAAAGCAAAAATGGGAATGTTATTCAGACACTTTAAAACAAGAAAAGCTGAACACATGATTATGCTTTACAAAACTTATGTACGTAGTACACTCGAGTACTTTAATGTGATATGGTACCCACACTACCAAAAGGATATTGCACAAATAGAGAGTGTACAAAGGTCCTATACTGCTAGAATAGAAGTTAAGGACCTTGACTACTGGGAAAGACTGCAAATTTTTAAACTATACAGTCTAGAAAGGAGAAGAGAACGCTACATGATAATACAAGCATGGAAGCAAATAGAAGGAATTACTGAAAACATCATGGAGCTAAAAATATCAGAAAGAGCAAGCCGAGGTAGATTAATAGTGCCAAAAAATATACCAGGAAAACTAAGGGAGGCGCAGAGGACAATAATCCACTACGCACCAGCATCGATAATGTAGCGACTGTTTAATGTGCTGCCTGCTCATCTAAGAAACATATCAGGAGTGAGCGTAGATGTGTTTAAGAATAAGCTCGATAAATACCTAAGATGCATCCCAGACCATCCAAGACTGGAAGATGCAAAATACACCGGAAGATGCATTAGCAACTCTCTGGTGGATATACGAGGTGCCTCACACTGAGGGACCTGGGGGAACCCAAACAAATAATAAGGCAATAAGGCTCTCTCTCTCTCTCTCTCTCTCTCTCTCTCTCTGTCTCTCTCTCTCTCTGTCTCTCTCTCTCTCTCTCTCTCTCTCTCTCTCTCTCTCTCTCTAGGAAAAAAAAACTCTACAGCAACTTACAGTTATATGTGAGACTAATAAACGACAACACTTTTCATGATTTGCAATGTTTATCGATTTTATCAAATTATTTAGGTTAACAAAATTTATTATTCACATTCCTTACATACTGAGTATATTCTACAACAATAGTAATGACCCGTTACTAATTGTTGGTGAATGTTGGATTTAGTCTGTACCAAACAGTTTTTGCTGTCTGGAATCATTTTATCTTTTGATATCTCTAATGATGATTCATTAGAAATACAAATTTTTATTTGGATGATTTGCCCTTTCACATTATATAACATTGAGAGGGTATTTTAGCACCATCTTTGTTTCTGTCAGTTTAATGAAGGGATTATAATTATTAATTTTGTTGTCAGATGCAAACTTATTTCTCTTTCATCATTTATGGGGAAATTTTTTTTTGATTCATATCAAAAAGGTTTTCAAAATTAATTACACTAATTTGTGCCAATTAAAACAGGTTTCGAGACAGACATAAAAATATACAGATTTATGAATTTAATGCTGCAGAACACAATTCAACAATGTAAATGGTATTAAAATGAGAAGGACGTTATCCCTGGAGTCGTCATGTATACAATTATACCTCCTTTTAATCAAAGCTATAAAATTCTAACCAATTCATAAAGAGGGAGCTAATTACTATTTTCTAGAGTGGAACAACAACGTAGCCTATTCACACAATGTATCATTTATTATCTGCGGAAGTGAAAGGCTAGCAAGAATGGTAACTTGATCAAAAGTTATCCTTTTTATATAATGATATCGGTGAGTTGGAGGGGGTGGGGGTGGGGAATCTTTGAGATAAAGTTTTCGGATTTACACAGATTGATTTTGTGTATAACTGAAGCTATTTCCCAGAAGTTTATTTCAATTAAAAGAAAAAAAAATACAATTATATGTTTTAAAACTTTTTCTGCCATACTCTTGTAAAAAGTTTAAAACATCACTATTTAGTAATGAGTATAAACTATACAGAATGAACTTGATGCCTTTAGATACGATATATTTTTTTCATATACAAGAGAATTAAGAAAAAAATATAAAAAAATAGCAAATTCATATAAATACTTGTATAAAAAATTCTTGAAGGAAATTCAAACATTATTGGTTGAAATACACTGGAATCAAGCAATACTAAGCTCTTTAAATGTTAAGAATATGACAAAACCTAAAGAAGTAGATATAATTTGGAATAAGAAAATTTTTTTTTGGAGAAAATGTGTTTAAATATTTTTTTACTTACCTTCATTGATAAAGCGCTCAGGTGATATCTACTACAGTGGACTCCTGGTTCTTTATCTTACTAAAAATATACAGTATTATCCCCGCTCATAATAATCTGGATTGAATGATTAAAGCTTATATATGTAGGTAGGTTATTGTTACCATCTACTCATTACTACCATGTCCCCCCATACATAACTTTAATGTCCTTGCGGACATTTTACCTAGCTTTGCTTAAAGATTACCTCATGTGTAATTTTACTGTATACATTTTTAGCAAGTTTCTCATCACATAGTTTGTGGTACAGGAAAAAAGAAATTGCAGAGAGTTTCACACTTAATACACTTATGTTTGTTAATTGCAAATAGTCCCCCTGTAGGTACATGAAAAGACACATTTCACATGTACCAGTATTGTCATGATTATTATTATTGTATGTATCATTTACTGCATTATCATGATTACCATTATTGTACGTATTATTAACTGTATTATGTACTTTCAACATTATTTCAGATGTTGCATATCATTACATTAATTCCTGTAATGTTATTGAGATGATATGGCAACATTGAGTCAGCATTGGCAACACTTATCTGTTGTGTTCCCATGATGCAGTCTGTTCGTCTTCGTCCCCTTAGCTGATAAGTTATCTTTCCTCGTGTCCCATGTATCTTGTGTATTTACTCTAATAGACATTGAGAACCTACTTTTTAAGTTATATCCTTGCCCCACCAATTAAGGTTAAGGAAGTTACCAACACGTACATGGCGCAGTGAACTTACAGTGTCGTATTAGGAGAACTTTCTTTAAGACGTGGACAACGGGAACCGGCCTACGCCATTGATGGACTCTCAGTTCAAATGTGAATTCATTGTAATTCGATTTACTTATATTTCATGTGCAGTGTAGCGATGCAAGTTAACAGTGAAGAGTTGTGCAGAGCATTGTGCTTTTATAGTGCTCTCTGTTTTACGTCCCAGTGTTTTTGCTGTGCTCTTTCAAGAAGCAAACAAATAGTCTGTTGGGACTCTGTTGGAGCATGCGTTACCTCATCCGATCTCAGCCATCGTCACGGGGTGACTGCTAGTGCCAGTGCCCGAGGCAGAGTTGCTGCTCCCCTCAACTCGGAGTCGCTGGCGGACGTGTTCATGCACATGCGCACACACTTGCTTGCATTAAACTTTTCTTATTATTAGTGTTTTAAAACAGTTCGTGTTGTTTTTTATAACTTTGTTGGATCTGTATTTTTACCCACTGCACATCGAAAGTAATAATGGCCTCAAAAGATATACTTGCAGAACAATTAGAAGAGCCCACAGAAGAGGGACCATTCAGCGATGTGGGTGCCCACAGTGTCGATGCCGCCCACGCCCACAGTGTTGGGGGAGTGTTGGAGAGAGCTGCCTCTCCATACACACCACTCTTGAGTCCCCACTACTACTTCTCTAGCTACCGGGACTGATTTCCTCGCTTTAATTCGTTTTTTAGAGGAATCTCGCTTGTATGAGGATGAAAGAAGAACAAAGGAAGACGAAGCAAGAAGACAAGAAAGACAACGTAAAGAAGAAAGAAGAAGGGAACAAGAAGCAATTCGCCTAAGAGAGGATGATCTTATAAGAGAAGAAGAAAATGCAAGATTTACAGCTCTCATTCAAACTCTTGCCCAATCATCCATTCTCATCCAGGCAACCATACGCCTGGCACAGAGGTGAATTTTAACTCCAATCAACCCACTCTTCCACCTTCACAGAAGGCAACAGCCCAAACGCCACCCCCACTGAAGGCAGATGCAACATTCCAAATGTTCAGGGAATGGAGACGCCGGTGGGATGACTATGCTGTTATGGTGGATCTTTCTAAGCTTCCACGTGAAAAACAAATGATCCAGATGAGGATGTGTTTAACCCTTGAAACACAGCGTGTTCTAGAACACACACTGCAGATTTCTCCCTCTACAGATAAGTCTGTAGACAAAGTCCTGGATGCTCTACAGTTGCATATTAAGGAACTAAGGAATGAAGTCCTTCGCCGAAGAGAATTGCTTAGCTGTAAGCAAATGGAAGGAGAATCTTTTGCTGATTTCTACATGAGACTTCGACGCATGGCAGAAGAAGTTGATTTGTGCCCAGTTAATGCCGCTGCATGTGAAGAGACCCAATTGAAAATGATTATCTTGATGGGCATTCGAGATGCAGAGATGGTTCAGAAGTTGATTGCCTTGGACACAAACTCTCCTCTTCAAGATTTCGTCACATCCTGTCGATCGTATGAGGTAGCTAAAACTGCAACTTCTGCCATACGTGGCTCACCCAGCCAGTTGTGTGCTGTTTCAGCCTACAAGAGAAGCAAGAAATCAAGCGGGAAGCCTCCACCTTCGCCGAAGTCCTCTAAGCCAGCTGTTTTATGCCAGTATTTTGCCCGTCAGCACAAACCTGATAAATGCCCTGCTGCCAACAGTACCTGTAAAAACTGTGACCGTGTTGGCCATTGGTCCAGGACGTTGAAGTGTCCTGCCAGCAAAGTCCAGTGCCGTCATTGTCACCGTATTGGACACTTCGATAAATGCTGCAAGGATAACAAGCAAAATGGTCATCGAGACAGATCTTCAAGCAACAGTGGTGCCTCTGCAGTCTCCAACAAGCAACAAGATTCACGGACCAGCTGTCGTCGCTTAGGATCACCTTCCACCATCTCCGAGACGCCCAAACCTATCTGTGTCCTCTTGTCATCTGGCGATGTTAACTCTCGCATCAAGATGTTACCTGACACAGGTGCCGACGTCACTGTTATCGGACAACAACACTTGGACACCATGGGTATCTCCAAGAGCTGCTTGCAACCACCTCCGCTGAATGTGACGTTCACGGCGGATGGATCTCCGATGTCACCTGCTCTGGGTATATTACAAGCTACCCTTACGTTAGGCAAGCGATCATGTCTTGCCAGGATTCAGGTTCACGGAAATGTGGAAGTTCCACTTTTATCCTATGGCCATTGTCAAGAATTGTCCATAATATCTCCCGACTTCCCCAAACCCATTTTAGAAGTCAAACATGTCAATAGATGCAAGGAGCTGCCCATCTCAGCAACTACACCCCCTTCAGCAGCCAAGGAATACTTTCTTCGGGAATTTAAAGATGTGTTGGTCTCGAAAGAGGATTTGAAGACAGCTCCTCTCAAGCCCATGGCTGGTCCTCCCATGAGAATCCACCTAAAGGATGGTGCAGTACCTTTCGCCATCCACACCCCAAGACAGATTCCATTTGCTTTTAAGGACCAAGTCAAAGAAGAGCTTGATTCTATGGTGGCCCAAGGGATAATCCAACCAGCTGGTGATGACCCTTCAGTTTGGTGCCACCCTCTTGTCGTCGTCGCCAAGAATGGTACAGGCGTACGTATCACCGTCGATCTAACAAAGCTGAACAGCCAAGTTTCTCGTCCAGCCCACCCTTCACCCACACCCTACACGGCTATTCGTAGTGTGGACCGGAAGTCTCGTTTCTTCACCACGGCTGATGCTCTTTACAGGTACTGGCAGATGGAACTGGCTGAAGAAGATTCGTCACTTAACCACCTTTATTACGCCATATGGTTGGTTCATACATTGCAGAGGACCGATGGGCTTCGCAGCTACTGGAGATGCCTTCTGCCTGCGAGGTGATATGGCCCTTCAAGGTGTCCAAAGCTATGTTAAGGTGATAGACGACCTCCTTCTCTACAACGAAGACTATGTTACCCACCTTCATCGTATCCACGAAGTGCTCACCAGGTGCCGGAAGTTTGGGATCACACTCAATGAGGACAAATTTGTGGTTGCTGCCCCCTCTGTGAACTTCTGCGGATACACGCTCTCAGGAGACGGCATCTCGGCTGACCACCAGAAAGTCAGTGCGATCAAGGATTTTCCGACCCCTGCTAACCTGACGGACCTCAGATCGTTCATGGGATTGGTCAACCAGTTAGCAGAGTTTACGCCTGACATCTCCGTTGCAGCCCAACCTCTACGCCCTATGATGAGTCCCAAGAGAACATTTGTCTGGACTTCTGACCATGATGAAGCCTTTCAATGCGTCAAGTTAGCCCTCACCAGTCCACCAGTTCTCGCCCTCTTTGACCCAGACCTACCCGTCGTTCTTCAGACAGACGCTTCACGACTCAATGGCATTGGATATGCTCTCTTGCAGGACCATGGTAATGGACACCTGCGTCTAGTTCAGTGCGGTTCTCGTTTTCTCGCCGATGCAGAGACACGTTACGCTACCATTGAGCTCGAGATGCTAGCCGTTGTCTGGGCAATGTCAAAGTGTAGGCTATACCTAGCTGGCCTACAGTACTTTTCTCTGATGACGGATCACCGACCCCTCATCCCTATTCTGAACAGTTATACACTGGATGCCATCGAGAACTCTCGTCCCCAGAGCCTCAAGGAGAAGATCTCGCCCTACATCTTTACAGCTGTGTGGCGTGCTGGGAAGTTGCTCTGTGTTCCAGATGCATTGTCTCGAGCCCCAGTCAGCCACCCCACACAGGAGGATGAAATCTCAGGTGCTTCTTCTGCTGCTCATCTTCGGACTGTCATAGCCATGAACACCGTTACTCTTTCAGACGAGTCTTCAGCTCAGTATGCTGACTGGATACTTCAGGATCTTCATGACGCAGCGAGAACAGATCCTTCGTATATGTGTCTACTCAATTGTGTCACATCAGGATTCCCTCGCAACAGATATGACTTGCACAATTCTTTACTCCCATATTGGAAACTACGTGCAGATCTCTACGCCAATGGTGACCTCATCCTGTATGGAGCAAGAGTTGTAGTTCCTGCCGCCCTTCGTCGCCGCACCTTGTCCCACTTGCATGACAGCCACTGGGGTGTGGAAACAACCAGGCGCAGAGCAAGGCAGTCAGTTTTCTGGCCCGGTATCGATTCTGACATCGCCAATATAGTCGGTGCTTGTGAGGCATGTCAGATATTTTAGCCATCTCAGCAGCAGGAACCTCTACTGAATGACGACAATCCAACAAGACCCTTTGAGTCAGTTTCAGCTGACTTCTTTGTTGTTGCAGGGAAGTCTTTCCTAGTCGTCGTCGATCGCTTATCAGGATGGCCCGTTGTCGCCCCCTGCAAAGGTGATACTACCGCTTCTAATACCATCAGGATCTTCTGCCGCTACTTCCGTGAAGTTGGTGTTCCTCTTCGCCTTAGGACAGATGGAGGGCCACAATTCACCTGCGCAGAGTTCAAGGATTTCATGAAGAGATGGGGAGTTCGACATATGGTAACCTCACCCCACTACCCACAATCGAATGGTCTTGTCGAAGCTGCGGTGAAGTCAATTAAGCACCTCATATTGAAAACAGCCCCATCTGGCAACATCGATAATGAAGATTTTGACCGTGGATTGCTGGAACTCAGGAATACTCCTAACTTTACAGGACGCTCCCCTGCCCAGATCCTGTATGGCCGTCCTCTCAGGTCATGTATTCCTGCCCATCCAAATGCATTCTCCAAGGAGTGGCAGGTCAAGGCTAAAGACTGTGACCGCCGTGCTGCCGCCCGCTACGGGCAGGTAAAAACCCAGTATGACCAGCATGCCCACTCCCTGCCCAAGTTGAGCGTCGGACAGCAAGTTCGGATTCAAGACCCGACCTCTCATCGTTGGGACAAAGTTGGCATCGTCATGGGCGATGGAAAGTCAAGAGACTATCAAATTTGTCTCCCTAGTAGTCGTGTGTGGTGGCGTAATCGCTGCTTTCTTCGTCCAGTGCCACCCACTATTAGTGACCCCTCTCTCCCTGTCCCAGTGGCCCCTTGTCAGGACCTAGAAAGAGAGTCCTTAGTCACCATTCCTCCTGTGAATCCACGTCGTTCCCAAAGACTCATAGAAAAGGAGTCAGCTCGAGAATGCACTACGAGCGTGTGGGGAAGGGAGGTGTAGGTACATGAAAAGACACATTTTACATGTACCAGTATTGTCATGATTATCATTATTGTATGTATCATTTACTGCACTATCATGATTACCATTATTGTACATATTATTAACTGTATTATGTACTTTCAACCATTATTTCAGATGTTGCATATCATTACATTAATTCCTGTAATGTTATTGAGATGATATGGCAACATTGAGTCAGCATTGGCAACACTTATCTGTTGTGTTCCCATGATGCAGTCTGTTCTTCTTCGTCCCCTTAGCTGATAAGTTATCTTTCCTCGTGTCCCACGTATCTTGTGTATTTACTCTAATAGACATTGAGAACCTACTTTTTAAGTTGTATCCTTGCCCCACCAATTAAGGTTAAGGAAGTTACCAACACGTACACCCCCAATATCAAACACATGTTTATACATAGATGCTGTTCTTGTAACACCTATTTTATCTGTATATTTGCATAGTCTCTCACTTTATATGATCATAAACTTGAAAAAAATTAGGCGATTCACATGCATACGTCACAACCATGTCGAAGTAAACATTTCTCTCACAAAATCAGATTCCGCCATTTTGCTAATATCACTGCACATATGTTTACTCGTTAGAGTTTTATTTTATATATACCGGAATTATTTCAACATAATTCTCACCATGTAAAAACTGATACCTCTCAATGATACTTATTTTTGTGCTCAACATTTACAAGAGGAGTTTCCTCTTATTTCTTTTCTTCTAACTGAACACTTTCCTCATTCATATCATCATCAGTTAATATCAAAGGAAATTGATGGGTATGGAGAACATTTGTTCATAATAAAACGTTGTCTGTTATAAAAAAATTTCGCTCTGTCAGGAGAGTTTTGAACGTTTCACACTCATCTGTTTTAACTGCACTTGTTGACTCAGAGCTTTCACGAACTCTTTTTATGTGGAAATCATTTATTGATTCTGATATAAATGTATGTTTAATAGAGGCCTTCATTTTCGGTAAGTTGATATAAAATATATTCACAAAACCTGGGAAGAAAGCCTCAAAATAGCGTACATGAGCAGTCGTCCAGAAAAAGACTTAAATGCATAATTTTTACACAAAAAGCTTTCAAACATTAACAAAGTTACAAAGGACTTGAACTTATACGTTTTCCACAGTCTTTCCTACTATGCTCCTGTGTTGCCAATGTCTAACGTGTTTTACGGAATATTCTAATTTATAAACATAAATATGAATAATCAAGAGTTTTTTTCATAAAGTAGCGATGTCAATGATCGCTATGGGCGATATCTACAAATTCTCGGAGTATATGAATCAGCAATTTTGCCTTTTTTTCTATAAAGATACTATCAAAATGGCCTAACCTTTCTTTTGCCAATGGAATAAACCTTTAACAACCTAAACTTGGCAGAATCTGATATTGTCTGTGTGCGACCAAAAACGGCTATTCTCGAGGTCGATAATATCCTTAAGGCAAAGGCTGTTGCTGTGTCTTCAACTAGATCTTACAGTAGTCATCCTCATAACTTTAGAATTAGATACAATACTGGAAGATATGGACATACACACACATACACACACACACACACACTCTTACACACAAACGAAATATCGTGATACAAGAAAGAGGGAATGTATATTGTAGCTTAATGTTTCATGTGACCCAGGTTGAAGTAGGCGTCACACTTAACCCTGGAACAGTACGGTGGGTCGTCCGCGACCCCGAGCGTCAAAACAAAAGAGGTTTTTCTCATGTGACTCACCCCCGTGACTGAATTTGTAGGTGATCGACCTGCAGTAGGTCACTTGCCCACACGCTCTAGTAGTGTCCAGACGTGCTTCGCTGTAGCTCTACTCCTTCCCAGATTTCTGAGACACGTCGGGGTCGAGCGCGACCGAGTTTACCCTTCTTAGGTAAGTTGCATAATTATCAATATTATTACGTATTATGAAATTGTCGTAGAATGGTGCAACTTGTATAGGTTATCAGTTGTGGAAAGTCTTGGTGGATGGTTTGGCAACCACGTGCAGGTTTTTTTTTTTAGTTGAAATGCCGTTCATCACCACGAGGACCATTATACCGCGAGTGCCCCTTTTTCAGTTTTTTTCATTTTTTGGCCAAGTCATTTTTCCGTAAGAAACTGCCAAATAGTGTCGCAAAACTTTTGCTTTTTTAGTGTTGGAAAGTGTGTCTAGATGATCTGGCTACCCATGCGTGACTTTGTTTTTGTCAGATACGCCGTAGATATTGGTATGTGGCGTATTTTCCTGCGGTTACCAATTTCTGTTTTTTTTTTTCAATATTTGTAAAAATTTACTACGTAGTAAGGAATTGCCATGTAGTATTGATTTTTTTCATGTTTATTTGTTAGTAAGTTTGCCTTGATGGTTGGGCTAACACGTGCATGTCTTTTTTTTTATCTGAGATGCCGTATATTAGAATGTTGGCCATTTTTCCGCGAGTGCCCCTTTTTCAGTTTTTTTAATTTCTTGGCTAAGTCATTTTTCCGTAAGAAATTAGCGAATAGTATCGCAAAACTTTTATTTTTATAGCATTGGAAAGTGTGTATAGATGATCTGGCTACCTATGAGAGACTTTGTTTTTGCCAGATACGCCGTAAATATTGGTATGTGGCGTATTTTCCTGCGGTTGCCAATTTCTTTTTTTTTTTCAATATTTGTAAAAATCTACTACGGAGTAAGGAATTGCCATATAGTATTGATTTTTTTTCATGTTTATTTGTTGGAAAGTGTGTCTTGATGGTTGGGCTACTACGTGCATGTCTTTTTTTTTATCTGAGATGCCGTATATTAGAATGTTGGCCATTTTTCCTAGAGTGCCCCTTTTTATTTGTTTTGCCTTTTTTTGCTTAGTCATGTTACCGTAAGGAATTGGCAAGTAGTGTCGTAAAACTTATATTTTTATAGTGTTGGAAAGTGTTTCTAGACGATCTGGCTACCCATGCCTATCTTTTATTTAGCCAGATATGGCGTATATATAGGTATGTGTTCGATTTTCCTATGATTGCCATTTTTTCGTTTTTTCCCATTTCTTTCAAAATTACTACGTACTAAGGAACTATCACAGTGTAATGATTCATTTAGAAGTTTATTTGTCGGAAAATGTGCCTTGATGGTTTGCCTAGCACGTGGCTGAAATTTTTTTTCTGAAATGACCACCATTAGCACGTTGCTATTTTTCATCGAGTGCCCTTTTTTATTTGTTTTGCATTTTTTTGCTTAGTCATGTTACCGTAAGGAATTGGCAAGTAGTGTCGTAAAACCTATATTTTTATAGTGTTGGAAAGTGTTTCTAGATGATCTGGCTACCCATGCCTATCTTTTTTTTTTAGCCAGATATAGCGTATATATAGGTATGTGTTCGATTTTCCTGTGATTGCCATTTTTTCGTTTTTTCCCATTTCTTTCAAAATTACTACGTACTAAGACACTATCACAGAGTAATGATTTATTTAGATGTTTATTTGTCGGAAAATGTGCCTTGATGGTGTGCCTAGCACGTGGCTGAAATTTTTTTTTGCTGAAATGACCACCGTTAGCACGTTGCTATTTTTCATCTAGTGCCCTTTTTAATTTGTTTTGCATTTTTTTGCTTAGTCATGTTACCATAAGGAATTGGCAAGTAGTGTCGTAAAACCTATATTTTTATAGTGTTGGAAAGTGTTTCTAGATGATCTGGCTACCCATGCCTTTTTTTTTTTTTTAGCCAGATATGGCGTCTATATTGTTACTGGTTTTAGAATGATATATTGTTAATTTATTCTCATCATTAATTTATTTCCTTATTTCCTTTCCTCACTAGGCTATTTTTCCCTGTTGGAGCCCTTACTTGGAGCATCTTACTTTTTCAACTAGGGTTGAAGCTTGGCTAATAATAATATAGGTATGTGTTCGATTTTCCTGTGATTGCCATTTTTTCGTTTTTTTTTCATTTCTTTCAAAATTACTACGTACTAAGGAACTATCACAAAGTAATGATTCATTTAGATGTTTATTTGTCGGAAAATGTGCCTTGATGGTTTGCCTAGCACGTGGCTGATTTTTTTTTTCTGAAATGACCACCATTAGCACGTTGCTATTTTTCATCGAGTGCCCTTTTTTATTTGTTTTGCATTTTTTTGCTTAGTCATGTTTCCGTAAGGAATTGGCAAGTAGTGTCGTAAAACTTATATTTTTATAGGGTTGGAAAGTGTTTCTAGATGATCTGGCTACCCATGCATGACACTGTTTTTTGGCCTTAGATATATTGGTAGGGGATCCATTTTTCATCGAATGCGTATTTAAAATTTTTTCTAATTCTTTGCAATTATCAAAATGGCGAGCAGGAGACAATAATTGGGCTTGGATGCCATAAATCAGCTCTTGGAGCAGTTTGATAGTGATGTGGATGATGCATTGGAGATCGATGACGTCACTGACGATGAATATGTAAATGTCGATGAGTTGGAGCAGGAGGTCAGGGAGGAACAGGAGGTGACCCAAAATCCTAAAATTACCACCTTAGGGAATGAAGATGGAGAAGCCGACGACGATGTGGGGGAGGAAGAGGGGGTTGGGGATTCTGGTTCTCATGTTGTCCCAGCCAGCACAATAACAACTCCTGTGCCATCTTCTTCACGTGGTCAGCCCCCAGTAACGGTACCTCAGCTCACGGCAGTGGAGGAGAGAAGCAGAAAGAGGAGAAGGGGGGATCTACAGGCAGCCAGGGGGACGGTAATCACCCATATAGATGCTGAATCGGTTCAAGGTCGCGACGGTACTGTTTGGCATAGAGACCCAAATCCCACCCTCCCCCATATGTTCACACCAAGGATTGAGCCTGGGGGTCCCACTTCTCTCACGTTGGGAACGAGCAAAGTGTCCGACATTTTCTCGCTCTTTTTGAGCGACCGCATGCTACCCGAGGTTGTTTTGCATTCTAATGAACGCCTTGCCCTATTCAGGAGTCATTACCATCATAAGGGCAACGTTGCCCTCAGGGACATTGACCTGAGGGAACTGAAGGCGTTTATTGGTATCCTAATAATGACGGCAGTGCGGCCGGACAACCATACACCGACCTGGGACATGTGGAACCTCAAAAAGGGAAATCCTTTGTACAGATGTACAATGAATGAGCGTCATTTCACCCTGTTGGTGAGGGTAATTCGCTTCGATGATTCGGCCACCAGAGTAGAGAGGTTGAAAATGGATCGCCTCGCACCCATTAGAAAACTCTTCGAACACGTGGTGACCAATTGTCGAAGCAATTATAGCCAGGACCACATCTGACTGTGGATGAACAGCTTGTCCCTTTCCGGGGCGCTGTCCATTCAAGATGTACATTCCAAATAAACCTGCTAAGTAAGTAAAATTCTTTGTTTTTTATATTTGCACATGTTACTGTTGTTTTGTATTTATAAAAAATTCTTTATTTATATACATATATATATATATATATATATATATATATATATATATATATATATATATATATATATATATATATATATATATATATCTATATCTATATATATATATATATATATATATATATATATATATATATATATATATATATATATATATATATATATATATATATATATCTATAGATATATATATATATATATATATATATATATATATATATATATATATATATATATATATATATATATATATATATATATATATATATCTATTTTGTGAAGTAAAGAACTTGCTATATGATTTATGTATCTAAATTATAATATATCATCTATTCTATCTCTATCTATCTCTATCTATGTATAACTTGTTCATTTATATAACTGATAATTTATCTTTCGTATTTGTAAATGTTTTTCTTATATATCTATTATTATTATTATTATTATTATTATTATTATTATTATTATTATTATTATTATTATTATTATTATTATTATTACTATATTGATTAGTAATATAATTCTATATTGTGTTTATTTTTATTTTTTTTATCTTTTTACCTTTATTAGTTACTAATTCCATTTCCCTTCTTCTAGGTATGGTATCAAGGTTGTATTGGCGTGTGATGCCGATACCCATTACATGTGTAATGCGATTGCCTACTTGGGGAAGGACACTGTCCAGATACCAGGAGGATCGACGCTTGGAGAAGTTTTTACGTCTAATCTTGTGGCACCTTTTTAGAGAAGTGGCCGCACAGTGACGACGGATAACTTTTTCACGACGCTACCACTCGCTTTGTCACTCTTGGATAAGGACATGGATTTGTGTGGCACCATTCGCCAAAAGCCTAATATTCCTAAGGAACTTATGGAGAAGGTGCTTCCCCCAAAGGACTCAGTGGCAGTGTTCAATTACGAACACAATCTAACTCTACAGTGTCAGCAAATTAGTAGGACTAAGAAGGTGATGCTGTTGAGTTCCCTGCATCATGATCCGTCTGAAGTCGAAAAAAGGAAGACCGACATTCAGATGTTTTATAATGCGACCAAGGGAGGTGTAGACACATTCGACCAGATGTGTTCTACATCTAGTTGTATTCATAAGTCACGACGCTGGCCTCTGACTCTCTTTTACGGGATATTGAATATAATAATGGTAAATTCTTATATTCTCTATACGTGCTTTCCCTTCACCAAGATAATGTCAAAGCGAACGTTCCTCAGAGATATCGCCAACGAGTTGTGTGCTCCCCATGCAATACATCGGTATTTAACGTCACACAGTTTGTCGAAGGGACTCCGTCAAATCATGGTGGATACTTTCAAGATACCTGAGCAGGAACCACCAAGACCTCGAATTGCCGTTGGCCACATAAAACTCCCTAAAAGGATTCGCTGTCACAGCTGCCCGCCTAGGGACGACCGCAAGACAAACACTGTGTGTCTCCTGTGCAAGAGTCCTGTTTGTCTGATCCACCAGAGTGTCCTCTGTCCAAACTGTAGCGTCTGTCCAAACTGTAACGCAGCGTTATTTGTAAGTTACAACATGAAAATTTTGTTTACTTCTTTTTTGATTGAATATCATCAAATTTTATTACCTAAAATATTATTATTGTTTTACAATTTTCTTTTTTTCGATTTTATTTCCATTAAACAAAATTTTTTTGGGTCAGAATTCTAATTTTATATTCGTAAAATAATCGAAAATCATCCAGCAACCCACCATACAATTTTTATGCATATCCAAGAATAATTAGATTAGTAAATAACACCTTGAAATTGACATACCCTTCCTACATTTCAGGTGGCAGATTAGGGAGTCTGAGTCAGTGTGGTTGGCGGCCATTTTGTGGACATATCCGAAGCGTAAGTTGCCCTATCTATATATATTCTTGTTCCCTATAGAATTTGTGATATTTTGGTATATTTTTACCAGCATAAATATCATATATATTAAATATAGGTATTTTTTTACGAAATTTCTAAGTACACAAAAAATGACCTTTAGATATGGCCCCTGATATAAATGTAATTTACAAAATAATGAAGATTTTTTTTACATATTTTTATTCTAGGATAACATATGTTTATTCCCTAAAAAAATTAGCCAATTCCTATTTCATTTGGGTACCCAAAAAAATTCATGAAATTTGGACACGTTTTTTTGGCCAAAAAAGGTTACCCTTTTTTTCTCATTTCAGATCTTCACCTCCATGGGTCCGACTTCATCCAAAATATAGCAAGATGTGTCCTAAACATTCAAGATTCAATTCCTAAAATATTTATAATAAACAGTTTTTCTGCAGATGAGTAGTATTTATCTTTACAGTAGTTTTAAGCATTCATTGAATTTTTTTTGGGTAAAAAAAAAGGAGGTTACTGCAAAAAGAGATTTTTCAAGAATTTTTTTTGCGTTGGGGTCGCGCGCGACCGAGTATACCCTTAAATGGGTATCCGAGGAGCGTACCTATCCAGGGTTAAAGATCTTTTCATCTATATAAAGAAACTTTGAGCCATTAGATTTTTTTTAACTTTACTATTATTTTCTGTTCACCAGAAAGTTCATGTTATTAGTTCTATCATAATAAGTTCTATGCATTTTTATAATCTAATAACTATAAACTGATTTAATTCTTCATTTTAGGAATTGTCGTATTTCTTTTTCGTAAATAGAAGTTTTTCTCAAAGTAAATGAAAATTTTTGCTTCTTAGTTTCAAATCGTTTATGAAACTTGATGAAAAGTTTGAATTTGATTGTGCTTTATCAATATACATTAGTGTAAAATTGATAACAATAAAAGGGATATCAAGTATGTTTGGTTTTATCTATTGTCAAAAATACTCACTTGAATTATATAATAAAAACATAACAAAACATCAAGACTGATAGATCATCAATATGAGTTGAGTAGGTTATATTATTTTTAATTTATCTTCAATAAAGTTGTCTTGTTGCGTTTAGATTTCCCAGATTGGATAGTTTCTTGTGGTGTTTGTAATCTTGCCATCTTTGTGAGCTAAGGATGGAGGGTTTTGGGGGAGGCAATAAGTCTACTTATTAGCTGGCCCTCCCTAGAACTAGATTGGTTGGGGAAGTGTTTGTGAGGTGATTAGGTGGACATGGTTAATCTCAAGGGCATTTCTGTTATATATTATAACTGTCCTATAAATATGTCATATATGAGCCACCGTTAAACCTTTATTAATCTTTTCAACTACATAAATATGATGAATAATATTGATTTAAAAATAGAAAATATTAGTGGAAACAAATCAACGCTCATATGGAGCAATGAATATGAGGAACTTGGGAAAAATTGAATGGATATATTAAGTGTGGTCATAAATTATCAATTGCAGAAATGTTTGGCCAAACTATGAATGCAAAATATTTTTGAGAGAGATACGGTTCTATTTGCTAAAAACCAAGAGTCTTTCGGTTTAGACTATTATGCCGATGGAATAGATATCATCCCATACACAAGTATACAGTATATTCACACACACACACAACACACATACACACTCACAAACACACACACACATATATATATATATTTATATATATATACACACACACATATATATATATATATATATATATATATATATATATATATATATATATATATATATATATATATATATATATATATATATATGTGTGTGTGTGTGTGTGTGTGTGTGTGTGTGTCTGTCTGTGTATATATTAAGCTCGTAAAAGTTAGAAATAGAGAGAAAACTAAAACGTATGTATATAACGGGGATCCTAAAGTGTTACTTCGAAATTTAAAGATTAAACGGAAGATTGCTTTTGGTAGTAAATACGAGAGAAGATGTACCGGCATTTGATCCTGCTATACATGCAATTGGTCATGAGGACGCGACACATGTCAGAAGTGTTTTTTTCATGTAAAGTTCAGGAAACATGTGAGAAATGCAAAAAAAGAATATATATATATATATATATATATATATATATATATATATATATATATATATATATATATATATATATATATATATATATATACAGCGTTATTGGCCCATTTCAATTTCACAGTTGACAGCCATGCCTACCTACCTCTCACTAGCTAAAACAAAGGCAACCAAGTAGAGAGAGAGAGAGAGAGAGAGAGAGAGAGAGAGAGAGAGAGAGAGAGAGAGAGAGTTAACAAATGCAGCTAACAGTAAAGTTAAAACATTGCCTTATAAATCAAGTCAAAGATCCTTTTCAACCTGTTATAAACGATATGAAAAAGCGTTGGCATTGGATTTTTATTTAAGGATTATATTTTTAAGAACAACTTATTATGTTGCAACCTTTGATAAGTTAGGTACTGAGGATTAGTGATGAATTTCCCCATTTATGGATCAGGTAGTAAGGTGTATTTTGTTGAAAGTATATTAAATTTAAGGATACAGAATTAAATCAGATTCTCTCAAAATATCCATAGCAATGAGTACCCGTCTCTAATATATCCATATTAAAATGTTACCATTTATGAATTCTCTATGTGAATATTTTAAGTAGTTTCTTCTACCAGGCAATTAATAATATAAATACACACATAATTTTGTGTTATTTTGTTTTACATCTTTCACACCCATTCTATATTTCTTTCATTATGATGCGTATCTTCTTCAACAACAGATTTCATTTTCAGTAATTGCTGTGTTTATCTCTTTTTAGTTACTTAAAATACTATTCAATAGCAGAGAGGATCTAATGAGATAATTATACATACTATTCTTATATATCATTTATCTGAAAAGGGACACAGCAACAACTGTTTCCTTAACGTCTGTTTCCTGTTAACAATATTGTCTAAACTATCCATTATCTTATTTTACCTCATTAATCTTACTAAATAAAACATGTGTGACTTTTTCCCTTCGCCTATTTTTCTCAGTTTCAAGTCATACAAACAGCTATGACCTTCAAATTGAATAGTAACTTATTCATATTAATAACTTACAGCTAATTATATGATTATTATGTAAGAGGCAAAGAGGAAAAAAAATAGTATTTGTAATTCAAGATTGTTACAAAGTTAGAATAAAAACTGCATCTCCCATGATTCATATATCTTAAATGAAGCTGGAAATTCGGTTTTTCCGGTCATTTCTTACGACGAGAAGTTTTGTTTTTAATCAACTTTATATGCAAATCTCATAATGCTAATGAAATGTTACGCTTCTAATTTTATGCATCAAAGGATATAAATAAAAAAAAATAACTATCCTCAACAAGATTTTCCAGCTCTCGTGAGAATTTACTCTTCCTTTGCTTGTAGTTCAATTTGAAAGTTCACTTATATATCTTATTTACTCTATATGCATCACATATTGCTACTGATTACCTAAACTTTTGATATAATCTTTATAGGTAGGATAAGTGATTTTTTGCATTATCAAGATTTTTCTTCTTGTTTAGCAATTTTGGAAACACCTGTCATTCATGACAAAAAAAGAATTAAAACAAAAAACTCCTATTCATTTGGTATAAAGAAAATAAATATTCCTCACTAGGTACGACAACGTTATTGTAAAACGCGTGTGTATTGTCATTAAATGTCCTCAATGGGTTTTAGTGATGTTTGAAGAATCATAACGTCGGCGGAGCCGTCATGAAATATAATTGTTCTGTACGGCTAATAAATTACTTCATAGGGTGTGATTATCTTTCAAAGTAATAGAGGATTTCTCCTATTGGCTCTTATTTCATCAGCCTTCCATTGCTTTCAATTATAACAGCAAAATTTTAATTAAGTTGTATATTTATCATGATTTTATTACAGTTCATATGGTTACAAGGAACTATAACAAAGTATTTCTGATCTTCAATCATATAATGAGATAATATGGTTGAGAGTTACAATTCATTATAGGATGTTCAGTGATTCTACATGAACGTAATACAGCTTTATTTGTCTTTCTTTTTATAGATTATCTAGCCTTGTTTAATTCTATATACTGTATATATATATATATATATATATATATATATATATATATATATATATATATATATATGTGTGTGTGTGTGTATG
>NC_090729.1:41179667-41192167 GCF_036898095.1 Palaemon carinicauda
TCATTTTGATATTCCATCATGTTGGAAGTTTTTACCCCCGTACAGATTTTATCGCTGAGTAGGATAAATGCGAGAGTTCTTTCCTTCCGTAGAAGAGAGATACATATAATAATCAGATATCTTCATGACAATACACTGGTACATGATCATATATACAAACATATGCACATGCACACACATATAGGCCTACTAATAGAGAGAGAGAGAGAGAGAGAGAGAGAGAGAGAGAGAGAGAGAGAGAGAGAGAGAGAGAGAGAGAGAGAGAGAGACTCACAACCTTTAGTATAACAATCAACTTGAGTCTTGTAAACAATATATTTTATATTGTCAGTATCATCATTATCATCATTGTCACAATTAGACTCATAATAAGTCGCCTAAACATCAAAAAGTCCCGATTTTGACTTTTCTGGTTGGTTTGCCCACGTACGCCTGCCACGACTGCTGAACACACACGGGAGGTGGAGTTGGATATCTGAGCGATTTAGTCTGCGCAGTTAGTGGCGAGTAGAGCGGCAGATTTCATCTCTCGCATTCCATATCTGTTGATCATTAGCGATCAAATCTGCAGGTGTAGTTTCACTCACACACAATCTTGTCCAGGCTGCTATCAGTGCACTACCTCATATCGACCCTTGATTTCAGCGAGGGTATATTTCCTTGTACTGTCGACCACAGATCGAAATGCAGAGAACCCCGGGTCATGACCTAGGCAAGTTAGTGAGGATTTTCTTACTCCTAAGAGAAATTCTCCCCTATAAATAGTACAGGGTTTGTATTTTCGCCGGAACAATTAACATATTTGTAAGAAATTTTTGTTTTTCTAACATACAACCCTAAAGCTATTTATAAAATTGGGCTACCACCCTGTCTCCCGAGAAGTGGTGCCATAAAGCAAAGTGGTTACTAAGCCGAGAGGTGTAAGTAAGCGGGTTAGCCTGTCTACCCCACCGCCCACCTGCTAACAATCGGTACGGGTAGTTATCCCTCACTAAGACTTGTCATGTTTCGTCTTTCAGCCACGCCGAAAGTAATATCCTTATAGATATCTTCAGGTTTGTGTGCTAGGAAAAAATACAAATTTCTTCTAAATTTCTTATATTAGAATGATAGAAGTTTGTTTAACTTCCACTGATATATTCAGCGATGCATATGTATTTATCTGTCAAGATATCAAATGTTATAAGTGGTCGATGGTGATGTAAGAATTTCATGATTCTGCATATTCTTTTTAGAATAATTCCCTATTTACTAGCTTTAATTAATAAGATGATTAGGAAAATTGTGTCGTTTTTACAATGAAGCTTTAAATATAAGGACAAACAGATACTCTAATGTCACCACATAGATATTCATTGCAAACGTTTCAACATTCCAAATGCCATCATCTATGCTACCGTAAGTAAATATAAAGCAATACAATTATTAAAAAAAAAAATATGTAAACAATTAAAAATTACATGAAAATTCTATATATAAAAAAGAACCCAGTCCATTACGAAATGTGGGACAGAAGAGGTTTTAAGGTGCGTCCACACGGACAAACAGTGGTTGTCGGACTAACACTGTTGCCATATCATAAAGCAAGGATTATGAGCCCTTAGTGTTGAGAAGGGGGATTTTTTTTTTCTTTTTTTTTTAATCTAGAAAATGTATAGTTTACAAATTCATTTTTTACAAAAACATATTTATTTAAACATATTTTAGTGTTGGTTTTCCTGATGTGATTTATAATTTATCATTAGCCTATACTAACATTAGTCAGATTGATATTTACTTAACATATTAAAAGAATACCTGATAATGCAATAAATAAAGATTACTATAATTTATATACTTAAAACTTCAATTATCCTTAAGGAATTTTTCACACTAATTTTACTCATTTGTATCCAAATTAACATATTCTATAGTAAAATGTAAAAGACATATATCCTCTAGTGACTTTAACAATATAAATATTGTCTTGAATATTCTACTTTTAATAAAGTAGATCATACTTAACTCATCTGCTGAGGGCATTTCCTTATTAAGATACCAGATCCCCGTTATTAATTCCTTTATTAATAACATTGCTGTGTTTCTGTCTCTTTTTGAATAGGCGTGAAACTCCAGTTTTAAAATCTTTAGAAAACATTTTGCGTGTATTTTACAAACCTTGTTAAAAAATGTTTTGATCCAATTCACAACTGTTCCTGTATATCTACAAAAATATACTAAGTGCATAATTGTTTCAGGCCCTCCACAATTACCACACAAATAACTGTCCGTAATGTTCATCACAAATAACCTATCCATTTTAGCTAAGACTTCGTGGCTGTATTTGAACAATAGTTCTCTATTTACTGGATCAATCTATTTACTATTTAAATTTTCCCATATATTCCAGCTAAGCAACGGATAACGTTCTTCAATACTTGGTAGAACGGATTCACCTCTCAGCATCTGATAGTATATATGCTTTAATTTCAGCAAAGGATAGGTCTTACCTTTGTTACAGAATGAAATAACGTCATTATTTGGTTATAATATGGAGTGCTAAAAATGGTAGATTCACTAAATCTGTTAAATTCAACAAGGTAAGAAAGCCTAAGCTTACAATAATATGCAGTTATCTTACATCCCATTGATATATTGACAATACTTTTGTAGAAGCTGTTGAAAAGCATACGATTGGCTTTCACAGTTAGATTTATAATACCATATCCTCCTTGACTGTTTAGATGATTCATAGTTTTACTTTTAATAGCTTGATAATTCCCATTCCAGAAATATTTGAAGGTACACTTTTCTATGTATTTACAAATATCAGCTGGAATGGGATATACATGAGAAACATACCATGCCTTTTATAATACAATTACATTAATTATTACACTCTTTTGAAATAAAGTTAGTCTTCGTTTACAAATTGACCCTAACATGTTAAAATTAGTATTCTTGATATTTTCCCAGTTCACCCTTGTATATAGTTCATAATCATTGTTTTGGATTATGCCTAGGATCTTAAAACTTTCTTGCTTCACTGTTATCCCTGTTTCTGGCCATTCAAGTTTGTCTTTCCATGACCCAATTACCACAATGTACGTTTTCTTTTTATTATGTTTCGCTCCACTTGCTTCTTCATACTCATTAATAACCCGTGAAGTTTCCTCAATACCTTCCAACTTATTCAAAATAATAGTGCTATCATCAGCAGAGCCAACCACTACAATTTTTAACCCATTCGGAAGATCTGGTGAAAAAGTTCCCAACCTAACCTTCAGCATTCTATACAGTGGTTCTTGATAATAGACAACCCTGTCAAACAGACTTGCCTATTAAAAAAGGGTCAGAAATATAGCCATTTGTAGATATACAGCTTTTGAGATCTTTATAAAGCATTCCAATCAAGTTTACAAATTCTAAAGAAAATCCAAGTTTGCAGAACATTCCGAATAGAAAGTCCAGATTTACCATATCGAATGCTTTATACCAGTGGTTCCCAACCTGTGGTACGCGTACCACTAGTGGTATGCGTGTGCCTTCCAGGTGGTATGTGAACACTTTCGGGGTCATGAACGATTTTTAGTTATATTTTACTTCACAAAGATATGTACTGCCTAACACAAGATAATCTGGCAACGATTTGCAACTGTTGCCACACGCCACCCACTGGTCCCAGCGGCCCACCGTTAAATTGGGTCCTCCACTAACTCTCGTAGTTGCCTACGATCGCCAGCTACTTCAACTAAAACTCGGTCAACTCATTTTAACCGAATTTAATGTGAAGAATTAAGTCACCAAGCGAATCTGGCAGTTTTTCGGAGGTTAGTGGAGGACCTAATTCACACAGTACACTTACTTAATGCGCTAATATGTAGTATTAGTTGCATTTTATCGACAAGAAATAACAACATTTGTGGCTGACGGCGAGAATCCAGTTGCTTGATAAGCAAGTGCATCATTCTCTGGATGACGGCGATGAGCGTCAGCTAGTGACTTCATGGTCACTGAAAGCTGATTGGTGGAGAGACGAGTCCGGGCAAGGAGAGCATTGCAAGACGGGGCAGTTAGGAAGGGCAAGTACGTTGCCTTTCCCTCCCTTCACATCACCCTCCCTTACTTCACACTTCCCTCCCATCTTCCCTCCACACCTCCCTTACTTTACTATACCTTACTACTTATACTTTACATATAGTTTATTTATTTCTGGATTGATTAATCTTTTTTTTTCTTTACTTATCCACAGGATTTGACATGCCGAAGAGAAAATATGACCCGGCATACATAAAGTATGGTTTCATTGCAATCGAACATGGAGGAGAAGCTCTTCCGCAGTGTGTGGTCTGTATGAAGTCCCTTTCCAATGCGGCCATAAAACCCAGCCTGCTCAAACGTCATCTTGAGACTAATCACGCGGAAAAGAAGGACCGAGATCAGAGCTACTTCCAGCGATTTGGCGAGAACGTGAAGCGGCAGCGCATGGACAAGACTGGCCATATCTACCAGAAGGGAGCAGGAATTATGAAAGCATCCTATGCAGTGGCTCTCCTGGTGGCTAAAAACATGAAAGCGCATACCATTGCAGAGTCTCTCATCATGCCAGCGGCAAAGATCTTGGTCAGCCACGTGATTGGAGAGGAGAGTGTTTCCGTCTCTAACAACACTGTACAACGCCGTATCGAGGAGATGTTGGTCAACATTGCCGACCAAGTGGTTGAGGGAGGGAAATCCTCAAAGTATGGGTTTGCCATTCAACTCGACGAATCGACGGACATCACCAACTGCTCTCAACTACTTGTCTACGTCCGCTTCACGCAGAGTAATGCTGCGAAGACTGAGTCACTGATGAGCCAGGATCTGTCCAGTACAACAACAGGATAGGATATTTTCAACGTTTTGGACAATTTCTTCAAGCAGAATGAACTGGACTGGGGAAAGTTGGTCGGATGCACGACAGATGGGGCTCCATTGATGCTCGGTCGAAAGTCTGGTTTTCAAGCCGATGTGAAAGCTCTAGCACCAAACGCCACTGCTGTCCACTGTTTCATACACAGATTCACCCTCTGTGCTAAGGTGCTCCCTCCGAAGTTGTTATCATGTTTGAACGAGTTATCAGAATTGTTAATTCCGTCAAAACATCCGCCCTGAATACTCGACTGTTCAAGCTCCTCTGTGAAGATTTTGGCTCTGACCACATCTGTCTCCTCTACCACAGAGGTGCACTGGCTCTCCCGGGGTAATACGACGAGGCTTCTCTTTGAACTGAGAGATGTACTCCTCGTATTCTTCAAGGAGAAGGAACATGATTTTCAGAAATATCTGGAGGATGAGGAGTTTATCTCAAGGTTGGCCTACCTATCAGACATTTTTGGAGCCCTCAACCACTTAAACTTGTCGTTTCAAGGGCCCGACTGCACTGTCACAGAGTTCATCTCGAAGCTGGGAGCGTTTGTCCGGAAGCTGGATCTGTGGATGAAGAACGTGGAGAGCACACGCTACGGAATGTTCGAACTCCTGACTACCCTTGAGAGGGAGCCCACTGATGAATTTGCCCAAGAAATCGTCCATCACCTCTCACTGCTCAAGACTGAATTGAAGCATTACTTCCCGGACGTGACATGTTGTGCCTACGTCGCCAATCCGTTCTCTGTTGATCCAGCCGATCTACCTGTTGGGACCGGGGAACAAGAGGAACTCATAAATATCCAGGTTGACGAGACAGCAAAGATGAAGCACAAAGAATGCTCTCCTTTAAACTTCTGGGTGAGCATGGCCTCCTCGTACCCGACACTAGCCCGTCACGCTGTTCCCCAGCTACTGATTTTTCCTTCGACGTGGGAGTGCGAGCAGGGATTCTCAGCCTTCATGGTCATCAAGTAGAAGAGCCGGAACAGTCTTGCTGCACCCGGGTATGATTTCCGAAGTGCTGTGAGCAAAGTCATGCCACACATTGACCAGCTGGTGGAGAAGAAACAGATACAGCCCTCGCATCGAGTTGTTCTTTTCTCAGTTAATTTGCGTGTTCCATTTTTACAATTATAGAAATAAAGCGGTATCTGATCGAATTTAGCTTCTCTGGAACCAGGTGGTACGCGGCGACTGTACGGGACCTCCAAGTGGTACTCGATCACAAAAAGGTTGGGAATCACTGCTTTATACCAATCAAGATTTATCAGAGCAGCTTTCTTGTTTTAATTTTTTTTGGAAGTATATTATATCTCTTAGCAATGTGTTGCAGTTAATAATATACCTTCCAGGGACAGCACAAAACTGTTCCTCTGAAACGAATAGCGATAGCACCGATTTTAACCTGTTTGCTAAAACCTTCGCTATAATCTTAAATTTACATTTAGCATAGTTATGGGCCTCCAGTTTTTGAGATTTCACTTATCTCCTTTTTGGTGAAAGCTTATTGACACCTTTATTTGAATCCTTCCACATTTTAAAATTAGTAAATGGAAATTTCAATACTTTAATAATTTCGTTTTTTACAATGCTCAACATAGTTTTGTAGAATTCGACGGCTAATCCATCAACACTAGGACATTTCCCATTTTTCATTCCTGATATAGCTTCCCAAATTTTTTTCTCTGCTAATTCAGCCCTTAGGGTTAAATTCTTTTCATCTTCTATAACGCTGTTCATATTTTCCAGAAATTATATTTCAATTCAAAATTTGTGGATTCTCCTTCATACAAATTTTCATCAAACTTGAATACATACCTTTGTATAGACTTTGTGTCTGGTGGGTGGTCTTTTTGTCTGATGTCACTTCGTCCGACGACACTTCGTCCACATCTTTTTGTCAAATGTCTTTTCGTCCAATGGACTTTTGTTCCATCGACATTTGGTCCAATTTCTAAAAAAAAAAACAAATGTTTGAAGGGATTGTTTATTACCGTTTACTTCATAGCCCTGTTAAAAGTGTATACCTTATCTGTTTTGTGATAAAGTAATATGCATATTTTCTAATTACTCCATTAGTCATACTTAACATTCTCTTTTTCCACTCTCTTTAGCATGGTACTATATATATAGTGTGCTGCAAGTTTAGTACTTTAGTTCCTGAATCAGCCCATCCTGAAATGGAAAAGTTCGTACAATCAACGAAGGAGAAAAGAAAAGTAAAACGTTCAGTGGGTGGAGCACATTTGAACATTTAGAAATTTATCAAAATCCGTCAAATTCTTGTTCACGATATATAAAAATCACTAAACGTCTCAAAAGATTAGTAACTGGATATGAGTCAACGAGGAAAACAGGTTTTTTGAAGAATGTGCCATATAATTTGCACCAACTTCACTCCTATACTTAAGAGTTTGACAATTAATTATTATATTATTATAAATAACAAGGGAGAAAGTCCTTATAAGGTTTAATTTTTTATTGAGGAAGTCATGAATTGCTAGGGTTTTTCTTTTTTCTTTTATGGTTTGAAACGATTTGAAATTGGACCAAATGTCATTTGACCAAAAGTCCATCGGACGAAAAGACATTGGACAAAAAGACGTGGACGAAGTGTCGTCGGACGAAATGACATCGGACGAAAAGTCGGTACACGTTTGTGTCTATTACATATGTACCCTCTTTTACACATAATTTATCGATACTTGTTTTTACATTCTTTTCTCTCCCAAGTAAAAATGTAGATATTTTTTCCCATTCATTCTTTCATCAATTCTAGCTCTTACATTGACCCTTTCACATATCTCATATTCAATTACATTTATTCTGCCCTTAAGTTCCTCTATTTTGTAAAAGTTATTACAATTATCAGAATGGATCCAATAATTCCGCCTTAATTCTGCTTTTAGAAGATCCAGTAAGCCAAACCTCTCCTCATTTATAGTCTTTGAAACTTTAACAAAAAAGGAGTCTGAGCTGATCTTTTGCATAAATCCACCAGTCTAAAATAGAATGAAACTGTACAACACCCATCATCCTTTTCAAATGGCTCCAAAATTTAATAAAATTTTCTATCAATACTGTATTTTTCAGAATACTTGTATTTAATTTCCAGTATCCGTTGCCAAAGCTAATATCATTGTCCATCTTAATCTTAACCCTAACAGAATTATGATCAGACCAGCTTAATGGAATATTTTCAGATTCACTTACATTATTCTTCAGATCTCAAACGTATATGCGATCAATCCTAGAGCCATACTTATGCCTAACATACGTATATTCTATCAAATGTTTTGTCAAAAGCCACACATCTTTAAGTTGCAAATAACTTTTTAATCTTTGAAGAGCTGTTGAAATTGTATGGTTATCAGGATTAGAGCAATCTCTTTTACTTGTTACGCTGTTCCAATCCCCACATATGATCAAGTTTCGTAAATTGTGTCTCGTGTAATATAAGAAAACATTTAAAAACAGTTATTCTCTTTCCTTTTTCTTATTTTTCTCAGAAGGGACATACACATTTATTAATAGAAAATCTGTTCCTTGATAGGTACATTTTACACTGATTATTTGGCCATTCACATCCATCTCTTGATTCAGAACCTTCACTTCGACTTTTTATTGAAGAGGATAGCCGTGCCTCCCTTCAACAAGACAGTTGGATTTCATATTATATCGCAATGCTTTTCAACATACTTAAGTTGCGAAATATCTTTGACATTGTGTTCTTGCACAAATATTACATCCAAATGATAAAAGTACATAACATCAATCAATTTACTTTGCATATAAGACATACAAAATCCGTTAACATTAACAGTTGCTAAATTTGAGTAAGTGAAGGATACAGATATAAGAAAAGAAATCTTCATCATTCATCCAATTTGAAACGTTTATTCACAGGCAGTCGATTCATTTTAGTCTTCAGAACTACTTTTAGGTTCATCTAACATTAATGTATCTTCGCCCATGTTCAACTCTGAAAGCACACCATTATTTTTTGTTAGCCTCAGGCGAATGCCTTTGCCTGGTTCGTCAGTAATTTAGCTTGCCACAATTTGGCGTTACTTGTGTTACCAACGTTGAAAACACTGTCTATTGTAGGTGGTGGCCACAGTCCACATTATTCTCTTAATTTTCTTCAAATTCCTGAATTTCACTTATAACCTCTTCAATTGAATCTTAATTTTTTATACACATAATTGAATGTCCATTTCCTTTCCAATCTCTGCCTGGTCTGCGTTGATTTCTGCTTCAACTGTCGAAATAACAAGTCCTTCGTCAGGTGATGGGGGAATATCCACAAGCATCTCAGCTGCTTCATCACCTTGCCTTTCGTTGTCCGTTTCCACTTCGTCCATTCGTCCATCGCCAGTCCTCGTCGTGGTGGTCGTTCTGATGCTTTCATGTCCCAAGTCCGAATTATCGATCCTTACTTCTAGCCCCTTTCTCTCTTTTTCATTCGCTGATTTGGCTCCACCTCCATGCTCATCTTCCCTTCCATTATTGCTCGCACTGGATGAATTATTCTTTTCATTCTTACGTATTTCAGGGAAATATCTCTCATTAATAATGTAATTACTCTCACTAATATTCAAAATGCCGTCCTTCAATAGATGACCTTTTTTCCCACATTTGTAACATGTTCTGCTCTGTCCACTATATAAGAAGGTTAAATTATAGCCACCAATATAAATTGATGAAGTGGTGTTTTCTTTAACTCACATCTTTGCTGTGTGAACGCCATTGAATAAACCCACAAAGAGCCCAACTGCAAATTTGTTATGTGCTCTACTTTTCCATACCTATTTAATATATCTATTATACATTTATCATCCATCTCGAACGGTGTGTTCCTTATCGATACATACGAAACTTGTGAACTTAAATGTATAACCTTCACCTAGTCTGTTTCAATTAACTTTATAACTTTATCCTCGAAATTCTTCAAAACATCGGCAAATACATTTGCTGAGATTAGCTTTACCACAACATTATTTCTATTTATATTCTGAACACCTTTTATGTCACTAATTCTTAAATTCATATGATTAAACAACACATTACTAACACTTTCCATGGTCACATAAGGCGCTGTAAAATACAGGCCAAAGGAGTCTTTTCTCCCGAGAGCATGTTGTGTATTATAAGCCATCCTCACTAACCTGATTTTATGTTTTGATTAACTGCCAGCTCTGTGTTTTTCCTGGAAACGGAGGGAGAGTGGGAGGGAGACACTATAAGCCACTAAGCCCCAAGGCAAGTCGTCTCAAGGTATACTTGTTCACCGGCCAAGAGTCTGGTTCACCAGGTGTGTAATCTAGTGTAAATTTGCCTAAATTACAAAACTGTCTTGGCACATATAACACTGAAAACGCACCGCTGGTGTCACATCACTTTTATACACTGCTGGAACAGTAAAAAAACGAGAAAGAGCCCATGGGATAATCTCAAAGTTGAAAAAGACAGGAACACTAGAAAATTGCTGAAAATATAATGATAATGACGAATTGATATTAAAATACTTTAAAACAAAATGACTCCTTTCCCGCCTTTAGAATCACACTTTCGATACTCACACAAACAAACACACATACACACACACAATATATATATATATATATATATATATATATATATATATATATATATATATATATATATATGAGAGAGAGAGAGAGAGAGAGAGAGAGAGAGAGAGAGAGAGAGAGAGAGAGAGAGAGAGAGAAAGAACTCTTAGCATATGTTTAAATTAAGATTTTCCACTCAGGACATAATAAATCCCTAACTGATCATCGATCTTTTGCGTCAAAAAGTTTTTCGCGAAAATGGTATAGGAAATAACACAGCATATATAAATTAGAATCCTTATAATCATAAAACTGGGATCGGATCGTATTGTATTATATGGCATTTAAGTTCATACATAATGTTTTGTGCTTCCCCTGCCATCACACACCTAACAGCTTTGGCAAGTCGTACTTCACCCGCCCGTCCTCACGCCCCTTCCTGGCGTCCTCACCCAGGCCAGAAAACACCCCCCCCCCACCCCCGCCACCCATTAGACTCTCTCCTATCTACCAAACTTTTTTCACCTGAAGTACGGGAATCTACAGATAACAGGACTATTGCATTCGACTGCACAGCCAAGGCAGTCATATATCAGGAAGAAACCTTTATCCCCCAATTTTTTTTTTTTTTTGTGGTTAATATTACATTAACTCATGTAAAACTCCTATAGCATGTGATTTTAGAAGGTGATCTCCTGAAAATTGTTTGAACCAATACACCCATATATATATATATATATATATATATATATATATATATATATATATATATATATATATATATATATATATATATATATATATATATCTATATATATATATATATATATATATATACATATATATATATATATATATATATATATATATATATATATATATATATATATATATATATATAATATATATATATATATATATATATATATATATATATATATATATATATATATATATATATAATATATATATATATATATATATATATATATATATATATATATATATATATATATATATATATATATATATATATATATATATATATATATATAAACAGGAAGAAAGGAGGCAGATAAGAGCCTAGAGAAATCGCAAAACATGCAAAGGAAATGGAAGCAACACAAGAAGAAAGATAGAGAGAAGAGGCATGGTATGTGACAGGAATGGAAGCAACAAAAAATGCTAGACAAAAAGAGAGAGAAAAGCAGGCTGACATGAGAGGGCATTGGGGTTGGTGAATGCTCGTGCAAAGTCGGCAACCCAGACAGAGGTAATCCTGCGACGCACAATCCCGTTTTTAATGTGACAAATGCCCAGAGGTTAACTACAAAATTCACAGAAGCTCCTGACGAATTCTTCAGCAATTTTGAAATTGTCAACACTATGAAGGAATGGTCAGAAGATAAATGGTCTGTGTTATTGCAGTGTCCTCATTGAAAAAGGACGCAGTGCGTATCTGGCCTTGTGTCAAGAGCAGAGGAATGAGTATCAAGAAGTTAAAAGGAGCAAGCCAAATTTATATTAGATTACCCCTGAATATCATAAGATAATATTCTGAAGTTTGCAAAAGGACGAGAAAATGATTTTTGTTGATTGCCCTTATAAGGTACGACAATGTTTTGAGAGAGGGATAGAGTCTGCTAATGTGAGAGAGATGGCGGATTTAGAAGAATCATTAGTGGTGGAACAATATATAATAGGAATTCCTGAACATATCAAAACGAACTTGAGAGAGAGAGAGAGAGAGAGAGAGAGAGAGAGAGAGAGAGAGAGAGAGAGAGAGAGGTGAAGAAACTTGATAGAGTCGCTTCGCTGAGTGAAGATTGTAATATCAGTCGTAAACTCTCGATGGGTATGAGGTTTAGAACTATCATTCCTACCAGGAGTAAAGTTTTTGTCGAACTATGGAAACCAATTCAGTAATAACTATGTGAACAAGTTCAGTAGTTACAGCCGAAATGTACTGGTACTGTTCCTAAACAGAATGCGATGGTACCACTCCGACAATCATCGAATCATCCTCTTTCAGGTGTT
>NC_090729.1:41199667-41202167 GCF_036898095.1 Palaemon carinicauda
GTAATAATTCAGAGAGTTAAAATATAAACAAAACTAACTGCCATGTGTTTGAAGGGGGAGAGAAGGGCTAAGGAAGATCGCTAATAAGAAATAAAAACATAAAAAAAAAATATATGCTTCAAAGAACGAGGGAAATTATAATGACATCCTTTCCAGCGTTTAACAGTTGGAATACTTATATGAAAGGCTGATATATATTTTTGTCATTATTTTGATACTCGTATAAGTAACTCGGCCACGAAATATCGAGATTTTTTTTTTCCGGCCAAGGGGATTGCATAACTTTCTTCCCACGCACAAATCAAAAGTTCTTAGGCCTCTATATTATCTTTCATAACCTGAAACTTGGGATTTAACAGAGAAATCGCGAAAAAAAGTATTTTTCTTGAAAATATAGTCAGAAGAATAAACGATACTTAATGGAAAATAAAAGTATTACTGAGAGTAAAAACAAAATTGATAATAATATCATACGTTAAACCGAAAACCCTGTTAAGTAATTTAGTTAATATATATGTATCAAATAATTAGATGGATTGACGAATGATTAGTGTTGATGGAGGCCCGTTTTATATCACTTAATTAAGAGAGAAGTTATGAAATGATTGTTCGTTCATTTCATTGATTAACAAATTATTCGAAGTAAAAGGCAGTTTATTTTTTTATCTATGTTAACTAATTTCCCTTTGACGTAATTGATGTACTTATAATAATACTATGCACACTTTCTAAGATAGAATAATCTTGATTTTCATGAAGGGTTAAAAGGGAGAGAACGTTTTCCATCCATGAACATAATAGATAAAAATAGATCATACAGCAAAATTTCTAATATATTCCCAATTAATATGCACTGAGTCCCATTAAATCGGTTAAGAATGGTGACGGCTGTTGACCTACAAAACATACACATTGATCAATGATTAGGAGAAAATGTAATAAGCAACATTATGTACAGTAGACCTATATATCCTTGCCTTAGGTGCACTAATGGCCTGATAGATTTTTTATTAGTTTTGCGAGTTTTGAAAAGATAAAATATGATCAAAGTTTTTACATCTAAAATCAATATTCCAAACTCGGTTAGTTTTGTTTTGAATAGTTTTTAACACACGTAAGGTGAACAAATAGAATTGATTTTGAATTACATTAATTGATAAGAAAATGCTTTCCTACGATATTAAAACATTAATGTAAATGTTTCCTTTTTGCAATATCCGAAGTAAACATGAATAAAGAATCAGGTACCACTAAGCAATCAATGTTCATTCATACCTACCATAATAATTTCATCCCCTTTTATGATATAAGGATATCAATTCAAATAGGTTTACATACTTTATCATCTTAGCTATTGTATGATGTAAGACACGTTGAAAACAGAAAGCGTTTCTTGAGTTACTGGTGCCGTGAATTATTGATATATTTACTCTTTATGAAAAACGTAAAGCCAGACTGATACCAATAAAGCGGAATTACATCACTTAATTTATTTTTACTCAACGTGAAAGATAAATATATTTTCTTTCCGTCATAAATTTATCAACAGGGATAAGATACAATATTGAAAAATTGTGTTTAATTTAGATATAACATTAGCTTCATTTAGTTGGGAACTCCTTTCCCATAGATATGAAGAATCTAAGTTTCGAATCATATGTTAAGCAGAAATTTTATTTTTATTTCCCACGATTCTGTTTATTAATTTACATTATACATAAACAGTGTAATGATAATTCAAATGCAATACCTTTAGCAGGGTTTACTAGTAAGTGACAAACTAAAACTTGTTGATATGCAAAACAGTAACCTTACCAGGTAACAAATTATGTTCAGTAGTACACAAGTTCATGTTTAATATTCGATATCTCCACTATCTTTTTTAATAAAAGTCTCTAAGAAAAATAAAATCTTATCTATGTAAGTAGGTATCTATCTTATCCATCTATTTATGACCATATATATATATATATATATATATATATATATATATATATATATATATATATATATAAGGATATTTATAGAGATAGTGTAAGACAAAATAATTTCGGAAATAACTGGTAAGGCTAAAGGGAATGCAATTTAGAGAAACATGAAAGCAAAGGCTGAAGGAGTTGATGGAGAGCAGATGGATATATTTTTAATTGTATTGATAGTGTGACTGGGAAAGTGATCAGTGGTTGAAAGGTATATTTGTGAACAAGGAAAGGCTTCAAAGGATTCGGTGGCATAAATAATAGGTTTAGGATATATCATTGGAATAATTTTAAGGGCATAAATACACACACATATTATATATATATATATATATATATATATATATATATATATATATATATATATATATATATATATATATATATATATATATACGACTGTGATATCTGGTGTTCCATAGGGTAGTGTACCTGGCCCTTTACTTCTCATACTATATACAAATGACATGTGGTTTGGCCTGGAAAACAAGCTTGTTGCATATGAAGAGGATGTTACTCCC
>NC_090729.1:41209667-41212167 GCF_036898095.1 Palaemon carinicauda
AGCTAATTCTTTGTGCAATTGAAGAAGACACACACCTTATGTGTTTCTCAAAAGGAAATTAGCTTTCGAGAATCACGCCTAAAATTTTAAGTCATAAAAAGTTATAAAAAAACATTATCAATGCATAGATCCGGATGTTGAGGAGCCACTGTCCTTGACCTACTAACAATCATATTTTAAGTATTGTTATGATTCAATTTTATACCACATAATCTGCACCTTACTCTAACTTTAGCTAGATATCTATTAAGGGATTCAGCAACCCGAGTTCTACATTCATGTAATGGAATTGATGCAAAGAGAGTATCATCATCCGCATAGGCAACAAGATTGTTTTCTACGCCAAACAACATGTCATGTGTATGTAGTATGAAAACTAATGGACCAAGAACACTACCATCTGGACCACTAGATATAACATTCTTATACTCCCTACGGTGCTCGTCAACAAGAATTTTTCTGAGATTTATTACCTAAAAAATCAAAATTAATGCTAAGAAAAGATCCAAACACTCCCAACTGTTTGATGTTGAAAACTTTGGCTTCTTGATTAACACAGTCAAAGGCAGCACTAAAATCAAGGCCCATCATATATATATATATATATATATATATATATATATATATATATATATATATATATATATATATATATATATATATATATATATATATATATATCACAGCGCTGGCAAGCGCGACCGGGGACAAAACAAAGCCCTCTCTTAAAAATGCGGCCAGTGCTGTTATATACGATTACCAAAACGCGAAAATATGGGTTTTTAAAAAAGTACTTTCCCGACAAAGTAAAAGCTTGAAACTTTAGGGTTTGCCTTTTCCTATTATTTCTAGGCGATCCTGAAAGTTTCAAGTCCCTATCTTTTAAGGGTCAAGAGATATCACGTCAAAGATATGGCAAAAAATGGCATATTTTGCATAAACATTCAGTGTTCTATATATAGATAGGTAGATATAAAGATAGACGCTTCAAAAGCAAAAGAGGGGGAGCTTATTTCTCAGCTTCTGAATAAGCTAGAAAGATGTTCGACCCCAGGTTTTGAAGATAAACTTATAAAGGGTGGCTTAGCCTATGTGAGGATGTGACCAGGTGGTCACGTGGGGTAGGGTCACGTGACATGTGTTTTCAAAAGGTACTATAACGGCAATGCTTGTTTCTCAGCGTCTGAATCAGCTAGAAAGACGTTTGACCCCAGGTTTTGTAGGTCTGAACTTAAATTGTGGCCTAGGCTATTTGCGGACGCATTTAGATGGTCACGTGGGGTAAGGTCACGCGACATAGATGGATAATTAGATATAGAGATAAAACGCTTCAAAAGCAAAAACGGGGGAGCTTATTTCTCAGCTTCTGAATAAGCTAGAAAGATGATCGACCCCAGGTTTTGAAGATAAACTTGTAAGGGGTGGCTTAGGCTATGTGAGGATGTGACCAAGTGGTCACGTGGGGTAGTGTCACGTGACATGAGTTTTCAAAAGGTATTATAACGGCAATGCTTGTTTCTCAGCGTCTGAATCAGCTAGAAAGACGTTTGACCCCAGGTTTTGTAGGTCTGAACTTAAATTGTGGCCTAGGCTATTTGTGGACGCATTTAGATGGTCACGTGGGGTAAGGTCACGCGACATAGATGGATAATTAAATATAGAGATAAAACGCTTCAAAAGCAAAAACGGGGGAGCTTATTTCTCAGCTTCTGAATAAGCTAGAAAGATGATCGACCCTAGGTTTTGAAGATAAACTTATAAGGGGTGGCTTAGGCTATGTAAGGATGTGACCAAGTGGTCACGTGGGGTAGTGTCACGTGACATGAGTTTTCAAAAGGTATTATAACGGCAATGCTTGTTTCTCAGCGTCTGAATCAGCTACAAAGACGTTTGACCCCAGGTTTTGTAGGTCTGAACTTAAATTGTGGCCTAGGCTATTTGCGGACGCATTTAGATGGTCAAGTGGGGTAAGGTCACATGACATAGATAGATAGGTATATATAGAGATAAACGCTTCAAAAGCAGAAACGGGGGAGCTTATTTCTCAGCTTCTGAATAAGCTAGAAAGATGTTCGACCCCAGGTTTTGAAGATAAACTTATAAGGGGTGGCTTAGGCTATGTGAGGATGTGACCAGGTGGTCACGTGGGGTAGGGTCACGTGACATGAGTTTTCAAAAGGTACTATAGCAGCAATGCTTGTTTCTCAGCCTCTGAATCAGCTAGAAAGACGTTTGACACCAGGTTTTGTAGGTCTGAACATGAATTGTGGCCTAGGCTATTTTCGGACGTATTTAGATGGTCACCTGGGGTAAGAGGTAAGAGGTAAGAGGTAGGATGTGGATGATAGGAAGTAGGAAGTAAATGGTAAGAGGTAGGAAGTAGAAGGTGAGAGGTAAGAGGTAAGAGGTAAGAGGTAGGATGTGGATGGTAGGAAGTAGGAAGTAGAAGGTAAGAGGTAGAAGGTAAAAGGTAAGAGGTAGGAGGTAAGAGGTAAGAGGT
>NC_090729.1:41217167-41224667 GCF_036898095.1 Palaemon carinicauda
TCTTGTACTTCTCACACCAACTCTTGCATTCATCACCTTCTTTAGCAGACAGCCATTTTCCATTCTCCCAACCTGGCCAAACCACCTCAACACATTCATATCCACTCTAGCTGCTAACTCATTTCTTACACCCGTTCTCACCTTCACCACTTCGTTCCTAACCCTATCTACTCGAGATAAACCAGCCATACTCCTTACACACTTCATATAAAACATCTCCAATTTCTGTCTCTCCATCACTTTCATTCCCCACCACTCCGATCCATACAAAGTGTGTACAATCACTTTCTCATATAGAACTCTTTTTACATTCATGCCCAATCCTCTATTTTTTACTACTCCCTTAACTGCCCCCGACACTTTGCAACCTTCATTCACTCTCTGACATACATCTGCTTCCACTCCACCATTTGCTGCAACAACAGACCCCAAGTACTTACAATGATCCACTTCCTCAGGTAACTCTCCATTCAACATGACATTCAACCTCGCACCACCTTCCCTTCTCGTACATCTCATAACCTTACTCTTACACACATTAACTCTCAACTTCCTTCTCTCACACACCCTTCCAAATTCTGTCACTAATCGGCCAATCTTCTCTTCTGTGTCTGCAACCAGTACAGTATCATCCGCAAACAACAACTGATTTACCTCCCATTCATGGTCATTCTCGTCTACCAGTTTTAATCCTCGTACAAGCACTCGAGCATTCACCTCTCTCACCACTCCAACATTCAAGTAAAACAACCACGGCAACATGACACATCCCTGTCTCAGCCCCACTCACACCGGAAACCAATCACTCACTTCATATCCTATCCTAACACATGCTTTATTACCTTTGTAGAAACTTTTCACTGCTAGCAACAACCTTCCACCAACTCCATATAACCCCATCACATTCCACAATGCTTCCCTTTCAACTCTATCATACGCTTTCTCTAGATCCATAAATGCAATATACACCTCCTTACCTTTTGCTAAATATTTCTCGCATATCTGCCTAACTGTAAAAATCTGATTCATTCAACCCCTACCTCTTTTAAAACCACCCTGTACTTCTAAGATTGCATTCTCTGTTTTATCCTTAATCCTATTAATCATTACTTACCATACACTTTTCCAACTACATTCAACAAACTAATACCTCTTGAATTACAACACTCATGCACATCTCCCTTACCCTTATATAGTGGTACAATACATGCACAAACCCAATCGACTCGTACCATTGACAACACAAAACACATATTAAGCAATCTCACCAACCATTCAAGTACAGTCACACCCCCTTCCTTCAACATCTCAGCTTTCACACCATCCATACCAGATGCTTTTCCTACTCTCGTTTTATCTAGTGCTCTCCCCATTTCCTCTTTCGTAATCTCGCTCTCATTCTCATCTCCCATCATCGGCACCTCAACACCTGCAACAGCAATTATATCTGCCTCCCTATTATCCTGAACATTCTGTAAACTTTCAAAATATTCTGCCCACCTCTTCCTTGCCTCCTCTCCTTTTAATAACCTTCCATTTCCATATATATAAATATATATATATATATATATATATATATATATATATATATATATATATATATATATATATATATATATATATATATATATATATGTATATATATATATGTATATATATATATATATATATATATATATATATATATATATATATATATATATATATATATATATATATATATATATATATATATATATATATATATATACACATATGTATATATATATATATATATATATATATATATATATATATATGTATATATATATATATATATATATATATATATATATATATATATATATATATATATATATATATATATATTATACATATATATATATATATATATATATATATATATATATATATATATATATATATATATATATATATATATATATATATATATATATATATATATATATATATAGTATTTATATATATACATATATATATATATATATATATATATATATATATATATATATATATATATATATATAACGTATTTTGAGCGAAGTGAAAAATCTATTTCTGGGTGAGGTAGCCATGTCGTCCTGATGGAAGTTCCTAAAGGGTAGCTTCCTAGGGTATATTTGACTACAGTGATATTCCCGGAGAATTTTACCTTAAGGTATCCAGAATTCTAACTCCTGGAGCGAATATCCCTAAATAAATCTAACAGGGATATCGCATAATATCAAAGGACGTATTCTTGACTCGTCACATAGCTATCTTCACCCTGAACAGTATTAATGCTTTGAGTGGTTACAGTGACAAAAATATGAAACTAGAATGAAAAGAGAGCCGCTCATAAGGAATCTCTCGTATCTCGTTTCCAGTGTGTATCTGATGAAGGAGGCAGCGCCTTCTTTATTCCTTGTAACGATATACGAGGTGCTACAGATACTGTATTATAGGGAGGGGTCACTAAGCAATTTTACAATAAAAGGAAGGGCCGGTTCATCAGGACGACATGGCTACCTCACCCAAAAATAGATTTTTAGCTTCGTCAAAATCCGTTTTTTGGGCTCAGGCCAGGTCGTCCTGATGGAAGTTTACCAGAGCATTACTGTATCTGTGGATTTTCAACCGGTGCCGCACTTTCAAGAAAGTATTTTCCTGGTCCGTCTAGACCTAGAGACCTTTGATGTTACCGGCATACATCATTTCATCTAAGCATGAACTAAGTTACTGCTTCCTGCCCCCTACAGGGAAGAGTCGTACTAGACTCTGGAAAAAGTCTCGAGGAGTATATAATAACTATGGATGACAAAATGACAAGTTTCTATATTGGTCTCACCCTATACATTATAAAGCAAAGTTTGTATAAGAGTCACCAATGTCAGTAAGAATTCCTGACATATCCCCCAATGTGTCTACTCTTATTAACTATTGGATAACAGTTGTATCCGCATAGGAACAAATCTTGCATCTCTACCACCATCCCCTTAGGGTACAACGTCAACCCTTCCTAAGGAAGGGTTAAAGCGAGTGGATTTTTGCTTGAATCAAAGAACAATCTTAAAAGACATACCATGATAAAAATATCTATATTTTAATCTTAATTCTCAGTACATTCCTAATAAAATTAGTGTGGGCGAATATGAACTAGTTTATCAAAATTTAATAAACATACATATCAGATCAACATTTACAAAATTTATAAAATGTGGACGAGATCCGTTAAAGCATAAAGAAAACAGTTAACAGAAAATATTGTTTCGTCTAACAGGGAACAGATTTGCCTCTTCAATCGAATTATTAATAATAATGATATGGTCTGTATACTGTTTATTTACACTAGCGTAAGAAAGGCTTGGCACAAGTGTCCGTATTATGCTATAGTTTACCAATGTCAATGGAACAGTTCGTAAGGACACATTAGTGGCCTGTCACTAATTATGTAGTAACATACTGTGACTACACACACACCCTCTTAATTAATAATCCCAAATTAATTACACTGTTCCTCGCAGATTTAAACAGAAGGTTAAAGAATTCTACCTGCTGCTACCACAGACCTCTTGAGTTGCTCCACTTGCTTCGCATAGTGCATAAAGAACACCTTGGATGACTACCAGCCGGTGTACGAACAAAGATGTTCAACGTCCATACAATTAAAGAAATTTTATGAAAGAAGCAACTTTCCTCAGATCATAACTTACGGGTGTACTGTCTGGATCCGCTCTGCGAATAACACAGGTGAGTTTCGGCCTTATTTGTTTAAGAGATAACTTTGAAGCTAAGGTTTCTCCTTTGAACAGCTGTCCTCCCATAAAGTCAGAAGTTCTATGAAGATAGAACTTTAGGCACTCCACTGGACATAGAGATGCATCTTCCTTCAGAGGGCAGATTCTCTAGGGACCCCGCCTGTTGGTGGGTAGCTTGTTCTTGGTAAGAAACGTTGGGTCTGGAAATAGATTCAGTTCTCCATCCAAGAACTGGACGTGGGCTTCCTCTCTGGAGAGAGCCATTATTTAACTAACTCTGGCCCCCAAAGCGAGTACAAACAGAAATATAACTTTTAATTCAAATCTTTCTAAGCGCATTCCTCATTGTTCAATGCAATCAAGAATCTTATCTAATGACCATGAAATGGGTCTTGGAGGCGCTGAAAAGCTAAGCCTAGCATGGGCCTTTGTAATTCATTAAGAACGTCGTTAGAAAGGTCGACCTGAAAAGCATATAGTATCTGTTTTGTCAGGCAGACTTGCACAACAATATTGTGTTGGCTGCTAAACCTTGCTCATGAAGGTGAAAAATAGAAATCCGTCGAAATTTCTTTTGGTTTCTTCGCCTTGACAAAGGATACGCGCTTCTTCCCTGAGGCCTCATATTGTCTTCTGGTTTCGTACAAAACGTCTAAATTGACTTTTGATACCCTGAATCTTTTTCTCATCGCTAAGGAGAGAAAATCATGAGATGTAAGTTCCGGGTTTTCTGTGATGAAGCGAAGACAGTCGACTTCTCTACTCACTGAGACAGGGATGGATCCGGTAGCGGTACGAACTTTAGTCGTAGTTCCAATGCCAGAGGGAACCACACGCTGTTCGGCCACTTGTGGGCCACTATTGCCGCTTTCCCTTTGAAGGATCTCAGTTTGTCGAGGACCCTCAAAAGGAGGTTGTGCGGAGGGAACAGATAAATATTGGACCATCTGTTCCAGTCTAGGGACATAGCGTCCACTGCCTACGCTAGCGGATCCTCGTATGGGGACACATAACGATCTATTTTCTTGTTGTCTTTCGTCGCAAAGAGGTCTATCTGCAGCTCCGGGACTTGACTCGAGATGAAGGAGAACGATCCTGCATCTAGGGACCATTCTGACTCTATTGGTTTAAACCTGGATAGAGCATCCACTGTCACATTGCGGAACCCTTGAATGTGAACTGCTGACAGGTGCTATCTCTTCCTCTCCGCCAAGCGGAATATGGCCAACATCACTTGGTTCATTTGAGGTGACCTCGGCCCTTGTCGATTACGGCATCTCACTATCACCTCGCTGTCTAGAACCAGTCTTATGTGGGTCGAGTGGTGAGGAGATACTTTCTTTTGTGTCAGAAGTACTTGTCGTCCTGATGGAAGTTCCTAAAGGGTAGCCATGGCTTCTAGAAAGTTGATGTGAAATGACTTGAAAAGATTGGACCAAGCTCCTTGGACTCTCTTCTTATGAGATTGACCTCCCCAGCCTTTCTTTCAAGCGTCTGACGGGGGAGGAGGTTGAAGAGGTATTGATTTCTTAAATTGCTTGGCATTGGACTACGGCTTGAAAAGTGTTCGCAGTCGAGTCGGTAGATGTCTCATTAGATCTCTTCACGCGTTTGATGCATATTTTCTCCAGACTCCTATTGCGTTCTTTAGCTGTGCTCTTAGCACTGGATCTGTTATTGAAGCAAACTGTAGAGAGCCCAACACTCTCACCTGTTTGCGTCTTGATATCCGTTTGGATTTCAATAGTCTCTTGACAGAACCTGCTATTTCTTTCCTCTTCTTCCCAGGAATGGAAAGTCGAAGTGACTCCAAATTCCAGTGGATTCCCAACCACTGAAATTTTTGAGCTTGAGAAAGTCTAGACTTTTTTATGTTGATCTTGAATCCCAGATGTTCCAGGAACTGGATCACTATCTTAGAGGCTTGCATGCATTCTGTCTTGGATGCTGCCCACCCCTTTAGGCGTAATTGATGGACGGCTGAGTTCGCAAGCTTCGTGAAAATCCTTGGGGCTATGTTTAGCCCGAAAGGCATGGCTCTGAAGGCGTAAAGTTTTCTATGTAACTTGAAGCCTAGAGGAGGAGAGGTGACGATTAATTGTAACGTGCCAATAATCGTCAGACAAGTCTATAGAGACGGTATATGCCCTTTTGGGCGGTAGGGTCCTTATGTGTTGAAGTGTGATCATTCTGAACTTGTAGTTCACTATGAACTTGTTGAGTGGCGACAAGTCTAGAATGACTCTGAGTTTTTCTGAGTCCTTCTTTGGAACACAAAACAGCCTTCCTTGGAATTTGATGCACTTAACTTTTCGGATTACTCTTTTGTCTAAGAGCTTTCGGACATATTCTTCCAGAACGGGGGTTGAGTGTTGGAAGAATTGAGGAAATTGAGGTGGAGGACTGCTCCAGCTCCAACCTAGTCCATTCTTTTTTATGCTGTGGGCCCAGGGATCGAAGGTCCAATGATCCCTAAATAGCTGTAGTCTCCCTCCTATTGGAAGCATCTCACTTCTGCTGTTGTGGACCTGAGGCCTTGCCTCCTTGACCGCGTCCTCCCCTGGATCCCCTTCCCCTTGAAGGCGTCTAAAAGAACCTCTGGCAGTTCATCTAGCTTTCGAACGAAAGGAAGATGTCTGCCTTTTGAAGGCTGGGTTAAAAACTGGTGACTGTGTCGCCACTTGTTGAGGTACCAGCTGGTACGTGGTTGGAGGTTGTGCCACAATCTGAGGCACCGCGGTCACAGGAAGTTGTTGTTGTTGCTGTCGGTAGGGTTTAGCTGGCTGATAGGATAGCCTAGGCCTTTTTGTCTTCTTCTGGGGTTGGGGACCCTCATCCGGAGAAGACTTTCTCTTAAGATCTAAGCCCTACTTTTTGAGAAGGTTCCTATTTTCCGTGGCGGCCTTGTCTACTACCTTTTTAACCACTTCGTTGGGAAAGAGGTCCTTACCCCAGATACAAGAGGAGATGAGCTTCCTCGGTTCATGCCTCACCACAGCCGAGACGAACACGAACTCTCTACAGGCTCTCCTAGCTTTAATAAAGCTATAGAGATCCTTCGTAACTGTGGCCAGATGGGTTTTGGCCACTACCATGAACATGTCCTGGTTCTTGGGGTCACTTGCCTTTGTTTCTAATGTCGTTTGCAACGACATCGATGCCGCAAGTCTTTCCTTTGTCTCTTGCTCTCTGCGCAAAAGAAACTCCGACAGCTTTGGAAGTTCCTCACCAAACTGACATTCAGCAATATCAGCTTCCAGCTTCCCGACTGAGAAGGTAAGGGGGGCGTCCTTCCAGTCTTCTTGGTCCAAGGGCAAGGTCAGAGATAACGGCTTTCACTCCTCCAAGGAGGGGCATGGTTTCCATGCATCCACCGCTTTTAAGGCTGCCTTATATCCCTTTTCCATGAAGGGAAAGGCTCTGGTTGGAGAGGCCACAAAGAAGGGAAGCTTCTTACTCAAGGCTGGCACCTTTGAGTTTGTGAAGCCCCTCTCTTTCATCGAGCTCGTTAGTAACGCCTGTGCTTTACTATGGTCAAGAACTATGACCTCCTTCGGCTCCGTCTCCTCCTTTGAGGCTGGCTCCTTCCTAAGATGGACATAGCAGTCCGGGTAAGAATCTTAGTTGGGCCAAAATTCCACCTCTTCCAAGGGAATTGCTCCCAGCTTTTCTGATATAACAATCTTCCCGGTTGTCATTGGCATGTGTTCGGCATACCTCCAAGGATTGGTATTCGAGCACA
>NC_090729.1:41229667-41254667 GCF_036898095.1 Palaemon carinicauda
ATTGCATTCTCGGTTTTATCCTTGATCCTATTAATCATTACTCTACCATACACTTTTCCAACTACGCTTAACAAACTAATACCTCTTGAATTACAACACTCATGCACATCTCCCTTACCCTTATATAGTGGTACAATACATGCACAAACCCAATCTACTGGTACCATTGACAACACAAAACACATATTAAACAATCTCACCAACCATTCTAGTACAGTCACACCCCCCTCCTTCAACATCTCAGCTCTCACACCATCCATACCAGATGCTTTTCCTACTCTCGTTTCATCTAGTGCTCTCCTCACTTCATCTATTGTAACCTGTCTCTCATTCTCATCTCCCATCACTGGCACCTCAACACCTGCAACAGCAATTATATCTGCCTCCCTATTATCCTCAACATTCAGTAAACTTTCAATATATATATATATATATATATATATACACACACACATATATATATATATATATATATGTTATAATTGCTTATTGTCTGCTAGTTGATCAGTTTGAGAAAGAGCTGTGAAAATTAACGTTATCTTTGAATTATAGATAAGAATTATTGCTAGCCTAAAATTAATCCTGACATCCCTGAAGTATAACTGTCTTATAAGAAAACTCTGTAACAGTTAGATATCAGTTATTTCTTCTTACTGTGATAAAATATTTTCAGGATCAGACAGAAAATGGGAGGAGTCAGAGCGGTATGGAAAAAAAATGTAAGACAATTCGTGCCTTTTTGACAGGTCCTTTCTCCAAAATCTGGCCAAAGGAGATCCTGTCGGTCTTTTATAATGGCGCAAAGATCTTTTATTACAAGACAAAGAATTGCCTTTCTTTGGAAGTCATTTTCAGCCCGGGGGTAATGGCTTTGTCCATTCTCAGTATCTCAGCCGCACTCTCTAAAGGGCAAAGAAAAGTTATGGCCTCTGCGACTCAGAGACCCAATGCTGTAAGTTTGGCAACAGAAAAAGACCTACATGCATACATATATACATACATGCACACCTTCCGGAGTTAAGGCCATAGAGGATTATGGTACGAAAAGTTTCCTCCTTTGGTAAATGGGCCCTCGTTCATGATTGCTCCATGTGGTCCAGAAGGCAAGGAATAAGGCGTGGGAGATAATTTAGTTTCTCGCAGCCGGTGAACAGGACACCTACGCCCTCACTATTACCAAATCATATTTGCTCTCTCTCTCTCTCTCTCTCTCTCTCTCTCTCTCTCTCTCTCTCTAACTATACTATCAATTCTGATTCTACAGCTTTGTTATCAGCTATAACTATTTTTATGTGATTATAATGGAAAACTATTAAAATATTCTGATAATGATAGTTTCAAGACTCTATTGCAAATGGATTAGATATAATGTAATTAGTAAGACATCTATTTATCATCAAAAGAAAATTATTTCTTTGACATCCTCTTGTTAAACTGTCCCTGTAACTCTCTCAGTTTAATTTTTTGATCTCTCTCTCTCTCTCTCTCTCTCTCTCTCTCTCTCTCTCTCTCTCTATAAGTAGGTGATGAGTGGAAATTTCAGAAACTAACGTAAATAATTCATCTTTTCCATAAATCAATGAAAAAATGTATGTTCAGTGTCATACAGGCATTCTGGAACAGAGGTAAAAAAACGGCCGATCATATCCTATTGTCTTTGACTGGTTTCGCCTGGAGCTCTAATCCCAAGGTTGGTAAGAGAATACAAAAATATATGGCTTATTTGACTAAAAAATGCACATCTACATGTGCAAAATTTATCATTAGTCGAATACCATGCACAAACACACTAATTACCTACGATACTGAGGATAGGTTAATGTCTTGAATTTGACAGACATATGTATAGAAGAATTATCATTTACGTTTACTTTTTTTCCTGTCTAAATGGTATTATCACATTCATACAAGCATCCTGGACCAGAGTTCGAATCCAATCCGGAAAGATGCTATTGTCTTTGGTAGGTTTTGACTGGGGTTCTAATCCCAAGGTAGTTAAGAGATTTCAGATATAAATTTAACAAAACATATGGCTTATTTGAATATGAAAAAGCACGTCTATATATGCAAAATTTATTTTCAATTGAAGTTCAAGTACAAACATACCAATTAGCTACGATGGTGAAGATGTGTTTATTTCCATTTTAAGTAAAAAAAAACCTGAATTCGACAGTATATGTACCGAAAAAAATTCATTGACTTTTATATTTCTATGGGTAAATGGTTTTGACACCGTCATATAAGCATCCAGAACCAGAGTTCAAATCCTGGCCGGTCAGATGTTATTGTCTTTGAGTGGTTCTCCCTGGAGCTCTGATCCCTATGTCGGTGAGTGTTAAGAAATTGATGTACTGAAATATATTTTTTATATGAATATATATATATATATATATATATGTACATATATATATATATATATATATATACATATAAATATATATATATATATATATATATGTATATATATATATATATATATACTGAATGACGTGTGAGTATGAAATCAATAATACAAATCAATTATGATGATTATTTCAATGTCTAAGTTACTGTAAACATTAGGACAACTGTTTTTACTCTCTCCAAACTGGCATGTTTCCACCATTCAACGAGAAAATACAACGGATAGACTGGCGAGTTGAGGTTATGGGTCAGGACTTTGCAAACCTCACAAACCTCTCAAAGTTCTTTCCACTTCGGGATACTAAAGTCCTGGCACTGAGTCTAATGAGCATTAAGGCCTCAGGAATGAGGGGGGAGGGTTCAACAGCTTGAAGCAATAGTATTATCTTGAGAGAGACTTCCGCAAGGAATTTAGATTTACCCGATATTGCAGGATTTGTTGGATTTTCATACATGTAAATGCTGGCAGGATTTAATCACAAAGAGAGAGCGAGAGTTCTTTATATGCGAATTTACCTCTTAGATCTTATTTTTCAATTGCATACATGCTCAAGATTATTGTTGCATCGGAGATATGAATAACAAGTTTGTTATCCCCATATTTGTTTTCCTTTAAACATATTTATCTTTAAAATAATTTAGAGAAGTGTTTGACAAGTCTCGCTAATTCCCTGTATAAAAAAAAGAAAAAAAAAATTATCGTGAAGTTGCAGCAGATCATGTGTCATAAACTTAAAAAAATCACATTACATCAAGTAATGTTAATCTACTCACATACTATTATAAAAAAGACACAGTAATCGAAAAAAAAATGTTTAGCTGCTAAGTCAAGTGAAGGTCATGGCACATTTACTTATCTATCTATTACGTTTTGACACGCATTCTCTATACAGGTCATGTTTGTTATTCTGTTCAATACCAAGCAATAACTTTCGAGCGAGAGCAATGAACTTTGTCTACAAGGCAGCTATTCGCTCTGTAGTAAAATAGTGCTGGTGGGGAAGCTTGTGTTAAACCTGACGTGAAATATTTTACCTAAAATATGATACAAATAATTCCCCAATCGCAAATGTTTCACAAACAACGTCTGCGGTAATTTTTCTTTATTCTCCTGTGCTTCTAATTCTTTTCTCAGTTACTTCGCAATATATAGGATGTAATAATATTTTCTCGATATCCTCCCTTTTTTACCATAGCGCTAAAAATACCAAGTGTATTTCTGTCCATACGAATATTCGGAATTCTTTTCCCTCCGTCTCAAGCAAGCGTCTCAGTCCAATGATCCGGGGTTGCAGTTCGATTTTTTGCGGTTGGTTATTAGAGGCAGAAAAATTGAGCTTATAACCTTCGCAAATTGTACAATTAACTTCTAAACATGTTTCTCTCTCTCTCTCTCTCTCTCTCTCTCTCCTCTCTCTCTCTCTCTCTCTCTCTCTCTCTCTCTCTCTTCTTCTTCTTCTATTACAATGTATTCAGCAATGACGAGTTTTGGTTATTAACTTGCCTTTGATAAGATCCAACATATTACCCTCCGAATCATACAAAAGGCGTTACAAATATTTTTTATTAAATCTCTAAAGAAAAATTGTATTTAATTTCGGTTAGCAAGTGCAATGAAACCAGATTGGTGTTACGCAGCACAATGGAAGGAGAGTAAATTAAGAACTCGTAAATTGCTTAATCACTTTAGGATCTTACTGAAAGGTTATTAGGGCACGTGTGGTTGCATGCAATCAGCATACCTCTGTAACAAGTCAACCTTCGGTGGACCTCAATCAGCAATAAAGTGAGTTATCCATATTTGCTCTAGGGCCATAAGAATTTAATGCTTATAAAATATTGATATTGATTCTGATATCCGTTGTGAATTTAGGTAACTGAAACCTTAAAAATAATGAGGCAATCGGACAGTTTTAATATAAAGTTTCAATGTAATGCCTACAGATTGTCAACAGAATGTCTGCAGAAGCAAATTGTCATTCAGGGAAAGTTTTCTTTCAGGCTATTTTAATCTAAAAGTGGCACCCTCTACTTTACAGTTTCTTTTTACCGACTATAAATATTAAAAAGAAAAATCATAAACTGTTAGGAAAAAAAAAAAAAAACCGTGATTACAATCGGAATTTCTCCGTAAAAATATACTATTCTGAACCGTATTTCAGTAAAATAGAGGCGACCTTAATTTTACCTCATTTTGTTATTATCCTTTACGTGTTACTGGCCCTAATATCAATATATCCGTTATTAAATGGTGAAAACCCTGAAATAAATGTTGCCAAACTCCACCGTTTTTTTATGTAATTTTTCAACATTATACCGTAATAATGATAACTATCTATGGATGAATTTTCTACAAAAAGGTATGAATATCTTAGCAATAAAAGATTGCAAATATAACATTATACCAAAATTTATAAAGCATAATTCCAATGGAGATATAGATGGACATGGAAGAAGATCATCATCATCATCACCATCATCATCATCATCATCATCATCATTATCATCATCATCATCATCATCATTATCTCATCCTACACCTATAGACGCAAAGTGCCTCGGTTAGATTTCGCCAGTCGTTTCTATTTTGAACTTTTAATTGATTACTTCTCCATTCATCATCTTTTAATTCTTGCTTCATATAGGCCTGGGTCTTTCAACTCTTCTAATGTCTTGTGGAGCCCACCTGAAGGTTTGGTGAACTAATCTCTCTTGTGTGATGCAAAGAGCATTCCCAAAACATCTACATCTACCACTCATCATGATCTCATCCACATATCGCCCTCCAGTAATCTCTCTTATAGTTTCATTTCTGATCCTGTCATGCCTTTCAACTCCCATTACCTCCTTGAGGGCTTTGTTCTCATATCTACTGAATCTATTGGAGGATGTTTCATTATCATACCATGACTCATGTCTATAGTGTAACACTGATCTCACTAAACAGATGTATAGTCTAATTTTTTTATATGTAATTTACAGCGATTTCATTTCCAAATTTTACTTAACCTCGACATTGTCTGATTTGCTTTTTCCAATCTGTCACTAAACTCTAATTCTAAACACGTTTCTGGAGATCATAGCTCCTAAATACCTAAATGACTACCTCGTTAATCCTTTCTCCTTCCAATGATAATTTATCTTACATTGCGCACTCCGTTCGCATCATCTTTTATATTCTTTTATTTATTTTCCGCCTAACCTCGTGTGATATTTCATGCATTCTGGCAAGCAAATATTGCAAATCCTGTGGTTTTTTGCTAACAAGGACAGTATCATCATGTTAATCTAGATCTGCTAAATTCCTATCACCAAACCAGTCCAATCAGTCTCATCATCTCCAACTGTTCTACTCATTAAAAATTCTATGAGGAGGATAAATAACATAGATGATAACGCATTCCCTTGTAGTACTCCGCAGTTTACTAGAAATTAATTTTCTAGGAATCCATTAACATTGACTTTGCACTTGCTATGCTCATAAACAGACTTAATCCAATTTTGCTATATAAGAGTAATTCCATAATAACACAGCAATCTCCACAAAATTGGTCGGTGCACGCTATCAAAGGCCTTTTCATAGTCCACAAAGGCTATCAAAAGTGGATTTCTATATTCTACGCATTGTTGTACAAGATGTCTCAGAAATAAAAAATTGGTCAGTACAACTTCAACCTTTTCTAAATGCTGCTTGTTCATCTCTCAGTTTGTCATCAATTTCTCTCTCCAGTCTCTTTATATATATTTCCATAGCAACTGACATAAGTGTGATGCCGATGTAATTATTGCAATCTCTCAGGTCTCCTTTTTTGCCATTTTCTTTTAATACTCCTAACTCCCATTCATGCCACATTCTACTTCATTTATGGCCAGTATCATCTCGGCAGTTATTTCATCGTATCCACGGACTTTCCAACTCTCTAGTTTCTTAGGATACCTTCGACTTTAAACACACTGAATCCACTAATGTGCACATTAAGGTCTTCATCAGCTTCAGGTATATCAATCAATTTCTTCCCTTCGTATATCTTCCTCATTACCATACTAAAGTGTTCTATCTAACGTTGTCCTTCTTCGTCTTCTGTTGTTATAATAGATACACCCCCCTTTTTGATTGGTATGTGCTTCTTCTTCATGGGCCAATTGAGATTTCCTTGATAATTGTATGAGCAATTCTTACTCCATAGGCACGTCCTGAATTAATAGCCTTGCCAGCCTCCTCTGCTTTACTATCTAGATAATCTCTCCAGTCACTCCTGGCTTTTCTCTCGACGTCACAATCAATACTGGAATACTTAGTATGCTCTACTTTTTAATTTTCATTACTTCCTCGAAAACATTCAACAATCAATTTATGTCTTTGTGTCCTTTGAAAAGTATACCAAGTACCATTTCATATCCCTCACTTTCTCCGTACAACTGTGTCCCAAGATTTCACTACCAATTAATTAATATATGTTCTTAATACCACACCATTCTTCATTAATTGTCTGCTCATCATCTCTTAGATTCTCTAAATTTGCCAATCGATTCCTAAGATATGCCGACTAGCAAGGTAGAAGATACGTGACAGAATTATCCTTTGGATCGTAATGGTCAGTCTTAAAAAAAGATATATTATGAATAGAATGTAAATATTAGCATTTGATTGGCTAAATTAGCATCATTTGTTTAAAGATAACACCAAAAGTCTTCTTAACGTAGTCTTGGTCCTTCAAATGGAAACATGTTGCCCTTGTCTCCATAGAATTCGATAATTTTAGTCTGGAAGACCATTCAGGCATCGTACTACTTTAACCACATATTTTCTAAGTGTTTACAATGTGTGGAGCTTGTGGGATGAAAAACAATAATGTAAATGAAAAAAAATCGTAACTTATATATCGCAAAATCTCATTGCAAACGCAGCAGTTTAATAAATCGTATCTAGAATATGCATTAAGCTCATATGCTTCTGCATGAAATCAAATTATTTATCAAAGTTGTTCATGAAATGAGCGCTGCACGGATATTACCAAGGAGATGTATAAATGAAAATGTAATCTATTTTCCATTATTGCTCTCAAGGACACCTGTTGGAATTAAGGTTTGGAATATACAGTATGTCAAGGGGCATGACTTGAAAGGTAAGAGTGGACGATTAAGAACAGGAAATCGGTTCAAATCTGTTAACTTATTTAGACAAAAGATTTAACATATAAATCACAGAATATTCTTCATGTTTCACTTACGGTTTATTTGTTGGTCTCTCATCTGCTTGCAAATAAAAAAAAAAAATGCATTGAAGGGGCCTAGACAGTGAATATTTTCAAATGATCTATAAAACTAATTTCGGTATTTAGATAAACAAACACTGCAAAAAAAGTGTATTTTCACTACATAAAATACGCTTCCTCAGAAAAAAAGTTTTTGATTAGGAATGTGAAACGATGTTGAAGCTTTCCAATTTTGTTAATGCTAGAGGAAATAACATGCAAGTTACCTGGATTCCTATATGTTGATGAGAATGTTTGACATTAATTTTCTTCTGTTTTAAACACCAAGGAGAACATCAGCGTTATTATAACTTTATTACTCCTTTATTTTTTTGGCTATAAAATTTTCTCTCTCTCTCTCCTCTCTCCTCCTCTCTCTCTCTCTCTCTCTCTCTCTTTGTTTTTATTTGGATGTAAAAGTATTATAAAAATGGAAAATTCTTTGAGTAAATATAAGTATTACTTTTCAAAATATAAATGAATCGTAATGTTGTTCAATAATAAATTCACTTTTCCAGAAGAAACAAGGACATAATATTACAGTTAATGTGTTGTTGTAATAAGTCTTTGAGAAATCAATTTCTATTTCGGTCATCATATTAATACAATATATTCTTGATGCAAAATGAATTACCATAAATAATTTGCAATGAATTTCCTTTGGTACCTTTGAAATCTCTCTTGGAAATTTGGGATTCATGGTCGATTCTTTGAAAAGAACAATGTATACACTATGTGAGATGATGAGAAAAATATCCCCTCTTCAGTTTATTGTTTTAATGAAAGATTTTTCTTTCCATAAAATTTCATGATGAGAAGATGATTCAACCCTATAAATCTCAAAGAAATTATAGGGTAAATCCGAAGGTAAACTTGAAAAATATTGGTCATACTAGGACCTATTCAATAATTACCCAATTTCCTTGCAACAAAAGTCTTGAAACTCTACTAGCTCCTATATCTATAAAGAAAGAAAATTAGGATATCCAACTTGTCCTAACTGAAAGAGTTAAGTGAGATCTGGGATACTGTATGGACATGAGTCATGGTATGACATTAGAACAATCTCTACGAGATTTAGTAGATTTGAGAACAAAGCCCTCAAAAGGATCTTGGGAGTTGAATGGCAGGACAGGATTAGAAATGGAGCAATATGAGAGATTCTCTCTCTCGCTATACACATTCAAATTGAATATTAATAATATATTGCATTTATATACACATAAACTAATTTATGTATATGTATATATATATATATATATATATATATACATATATATATATATATATATATATATGTATGTATGTATGTATATATATATATGTGTAAAACTCGCTGGTAAGAGACTGATGTCTCGCCAGGTAAATCCTCGGACAGCTGGCTAGCGTCAGGTTCTGTTTTCCTTTATGGCCTCTCGTGGCATGGTTGGTTTCGACCTGGCCTTTCATTAGAAGGGGATAGCGTTCGATCCCAAGTATGAGGTAGAAATTTATTTCTATTTGAACACGATGTTGTGTTGATATTTATCCATATATATATTATATATATATATATATACAAAACATTATCATCGTTGTGTGAAGACGCATTAAAATGCTTATATTGAATTTTGATATACGATTAGAAGGACTTGAATCGGAAAAAAAAATATATTTTAGATTTACAAAGAATTTCGCCCAAAACATATTCGGTTATTTATCTCATTCACTAATCCTACTAATGAATGTCTAGGGAAACACGGATATACTTCAGCAGGAAAAGTTAAACTTATGCTTAAACATCATAAAAAATACGAAGAAAAAGCATATTATCAAATGCTCTTTGAATTATTATCTTTGTTGACAGTAAAATTAAACTTGCTGATAAGCGAAAGGAATTACTTGTAGTTTTTAGGTTTGTTGCGTTGTACTTACAGGAATGACATAGCATATAATAAATATATTCTACATAATTAATATTCGTAGTTATATTTTCTATATATATTTATTTATTTTTCTTTTAAACAGGCCAAAATCTGGCATATCCGAAAAGTAGAGGTTTTCTATCATGTCTTTCCCTCCCAGAACCTTTTTATTGCATTAATCTTGTTATTCTCTGGAGTTCAGAAGACACAATTCTCTCCTTCTCGGTAAGAGAACAGAGCGATCTCATACCACAAGTGAAGCAATAATGGTGTATGCATACAGTGATTTTCATAGCGTCGATTTTCAGGAAGATATATATCAAGTTAGATAAAGGAATATTGTGAATTGAATTGAATTGAAATAGATTAAATGGTACTGTATACGCATTAGATTCTATGTCATCATTTCGCCGTTACTCATGTAACAACACGACTGAGGTTAGCTAAATTAAGCAAGATGAACATATTCAAAATTGCGATAACAAATGAGTGGATATAATAAAAAAAAAATCAGAATATTTTATAAGGGAGCAGCCAATTCATAATTTGACTACCCTCTTATTTCAAAGAGTACAGTCAGTTTGCAGAATACAATTGAATAACTGTTTATCAGGCCCCATGACTGTTATCAGATTCGATCTTCAGAAGTTCTCGTGGGTCATAGTATTTTGTCTGTGAATATTGTTGAAAAAAAACATTACATACACATTTGTGCAAAACAAATGCTACAAACTTGCAGCACTACTACTAAACAGAATGAATAACTCTCTATCTCAGATCTCTTTTTACAATACGTCCCTTAAAACATGTTTCTCATGTATGTTACATTCAACTCATTTGATCCTCGAGTGTAGAGAGGAAGGTTCCCCTGCAATATAGGATTAGAAAAGTAGCCCGAAAAGTAGGTAAAGTAATACATGGATCGACATTATTTTGATTCTTTCTGGCATCTTCCACATCCAAGGGACTGTATCCATCCTTCGTGCGCCATTTGTAACAATAATTTGGGAAGACGTGCGACACTAAAAGCCTGGTATCTCTTTACGTACAATTGTTCCTGCATCAAGTGAGGTTTATGATATAATATTGCAAAGTGTATTCAATGAGAAGACTCTTTTCTATTTTGAGATATATTTCTGGGGATTGTAACCCACTCTTCTGCTTAATACGACGTGCAAGCAAGAAGTTAAACGGGTAATTATGTATATGGTAAGTATTTGACTGCTATGGGATACTGGGAGATTGATTGGCCCCTTCTCTTCAGTAATTTCGAATTATTCAGTATCGTTTTGTTGCCTATGTGCTGGGATTTCCTAAATAAGATTATAGAGCGAGGGTTTTCTTACCATGTTCAAATTATTGGTTTCTCCAATACAACATAATCCCATTATTGAAATGAAAATGAAAGCTTTGTTTTCGCAGCTTTGATTTATTATTATTATTATTATTATTATTATTATTATTATTATTATTATTATTATTATTATTATTATTATTATTATTATTATTATTATTATATTTTCTGTATACCCTATAACTAGAATTTTTCGATTTCATTATTTCAATTGATAATTTACCATATGAAAATTTCTCTTTAAACCCTCTAAAACAGTCAATTAAGCTTTATTTTCCTTTATGTATATATGGTCTCTCCATGATGATAAAGATTGATTTTACCATTGTATAAGAAACTGATTTTAATCTGTTATTTTAAATGTTTTCGAGGACAGCTTAGATTTTAGCTCTGAAATCATGTAATAAATGGATATTTGAGAAGGGGAATAAAAACAAAATAGTATGTGTATCTCTTCATGAGTGTTATTTCGATGCTATCAAAGGTAGTTTCCAATGTATAAAAGAGCAACAGAAGAAAATCATCCTCTTATTCGCGGAAACACTAAGATGATGAATGTTGAACATGAATGTATAGCTCCAATATTTAGCTTCAATTATATATTTTTTCACGATTTATATTATTATGTCCTCAGAATTCATAATGCTTTTGGAAATCAAGAAATTAAGTGTAATACGCTTTAATATGAAGATACACGCAATCACACATAAACACACAGACACACACACACAAACACACACACACACACACACACACATATATATATATATATATATGCGTATGTATGTATACATATATATATATATATATATAATATATATACAGTATATATATATATATATATATAAATATATATACAGTATATATATATATATATATATATATTATGTATATACATATATATATATATATATATATGTGTGTGTGTATATATGATATATATATATATGGATATACATATATATATATATATATATATGCATATTCATATATATATATATATATATATATTTATATATATATGTAAATATATATCCATCTATCTATCTATCTATCTATATCTCTATGTATATATATATATAATTAACTACGGCGATATTCTCAGAGAATTTACCTTAAGGTACCCAGAATTCTATTTCTTGGAGCGAATATCCCTAATAAAAGAACCAGGGATATCGCAAAATATCAGAGGACGTATTCTTGACACGCCACATAGCAATCTGCACCCCGAACAGAGTTAACACTTCGAAGTGGTCAATTGGCAAGAAAACGAAAACGAGAAAGAAAGGAGAGCCGCTCGCAAGGTATCTCTCCTCTCCCGTTTCGTAAGCGTGCATTGCGCCGCTCACGGCGCCATCTGTATTCCTTGTATCGATACACGAGGTGCTACAGATACTGTATGTAGGGAGGGGACCTACAGCCCTTAAGAAGAAAGGGAAGGGCGGCTCCGTCAGGACGACTTGGCCATCTCACCCAAAAATAGATTTTTTGCTTTGCTCAAAATCCGTTTTTTGGGCTCAAGCCATGTCGTCCTGATGGAAGTATACCAGAGCATTACTATATCTGTGGATTCTCAAAACGTGCCGTACTCCCCGAAGGTATTTCCCGGCCAACTAGACCTAGAGACCTAAGATGTTACCGTCATACATCTTTTCATCTAACCATAGACCATGTTAGTGCTTCCTGCCTCCTACAGGGAAGAGTCATACTAGACTCTGGAAAAGTCTCGAAGAGTACATATACCTATGTATGAATAACAGACAAGCCAATATAGTGGTCTTACCCTATATCATGTAAAGCATAGTTTGTAAAGAACCACTGAGTCAATATTAAATATCGACCAGTTCCCCGTTCAATACTGGATTGGACAAAGGTTTATATCCGAGTAGGAGGAAAACTTGCATATCCGCCACCGTCCCCTTAGGGCATGGAGTCCTCCCGCCAAAGGAAAGTATAAACTAATGCAAAGAATACTTGCATAAAGGAACAATCTATTAGAATTATCCCAGATAAATATACATAGAAATGTAATGCAAAATTATTTCAAATAAATTGACACAGGTGAAGGAGACGCAAGGTTCACAAGAACTAGTTTATTGACAAACAATAAATAAAACAGGTTAAACAACCATTATATATATATATAAGAGGAGGATAACCAATAAATAAGTATAAGCATGAAAGTAAACCGAAAACTTGTTTATCTAAAAGGAAAACATTAGCGCCACTTTTAACATACCGAGGTATCAAAATCATAAAAGTCTGTATTACTAATCAGTTACATTAGCGTTGAAAACGCTCGGCACACATGTCTGCACTTATGCTAGGTTCACCTTTGAAAGTGGAACAGTCAATGTGGGCAACCCAGTGCCCAAACACTTAGTTTGTAGAACAGTTCGTAACTACACACTCACCCCGAAATTAATTGTCCCAATTAAATCCACTGTTCCTCGCAGAGTTAAACAGCAGGGTTAACGACACTACCCACTGCTACCACAGACCTCTTTAGTTGCTCCACTTGCTTCGCATAGTGACGAAAGAACACTCTGTAAGACTTCCAGCCAGTGTATGAACGAAGATGTTTGAAATCCATACCATATCCATATACCAAAGGCACTTCCCCCAACTTTGGGGGGTAGCCAACAACAACAAGAAACAAAACAAAAAAGGGGACCTCTACTCTCTACGTTCCTCCAGCCTAACCAGGGACTCAGCCGAGTTCAGATGGTACTGCTAGGGTGCCACAGCCCAACCTCCCACATTTCCACCACAGATGAAGCTTCATACTGCTGAGTCCCCTACTGCTGCTACCTCCGCGGTCATCTAAGGCACCGGAGGAAGCAGCAGGGCCTACCGGAACTGCGTCACAATCGCTCGCCATTCATTCCTATTTCTCGCACGCTCTTTTGCCTCTCTCACATCTATCCTCCTATCACCCAGAGCTTTCTTCACACCATCCATCCACCCAAACCTTGGCCTTCCTCTTGTACTTCTCCCATCAACTCTTGCATTCATCACCTTCTTTAGCAGACAGCCATTTTCCATTCTCTCAACATGGCCAAACCACCTCAACACATTCATATCCACTCTAGCCGCTAACTCATTTCTTACACCCGTTCTCACCCTCACCACTTCGTTCCTAACCCTATCTACTCGAGATACACCAGCCATACTCCTCAGACACTTCATCTCTAACACATTCAATTTCTGTCTCTCCATCACTTTCATTCCCCACAACTCCGATCCATACATCACAGTTGGTACAATCACTTTCTCATATAGAGCTCTCTTTACATTCATGGCTAACCCTCTATTTTTTACTACTCCCTTAACTGCCCCCAACACTTTGCAACCTTCATTCACTCTCTGACGTACATCTGCTTCCACTCCACCATTTGCTGCAACAACAGACCCCAAGCACTTAAACTGATCCACCTCCTCAAGTAACTCTCCATACAACATGACATTCAACCTTACACCACCTTCCCTTCTCGTACATCTCATAACCTTACTCTTACCCACATTAACTCTCAACTTCCTTCTCTCACACACCCTTCCAAATACTGTCACTAGTCGGTCAAGCTTCTCTTCTGTGTCTGCTACCAGTACAGTATCATCCGCAAACAACAACTGATTTACCTCGGATTCATGATCATTTTCGCCTACCAGTTTTAATCCTCGTTCAAGCACTCGAGCATTCACCTCTCTCACCACTCCATCAACATACAAGTTAAACAACCACGGCGACATCACATATCCCTGTCTCAGCCCCACTCTCACCGGAAACCAATCGCTCACTTCATTTCCTATTCTGACACATGCTTTACTACCTTTGTAGAAACTTTTCACTGCTTGCAACAACCTTCCACCAACTCCATATAACCTCATCACATTCCACATTGCTTCCCTATCAACTCTATCATATGCTTTCTCCAGATCCATAAACGCAACATACACCTCCTTACCTTTTGCTAAATATTTCTCGCATATCTGCCTAACTGTAAAAATCTGATTCATTCAACCCCTACCTCTTCTAAAACCACCCTGTACTTCCAAGATTGCATTCTCTGTTTTATCCTTAATCCTATTAATCAGTACTCTACCATACACTTTTCCAACTACACTCAACAAACTAATACCTCTTGAATTACAACACTCATGCACATCTCCCTTACCCTTATATAGTGGTACAATGCATGCACAGACCCAATCTACTGGTACCAATGACAACACAAAACACACATTAAACAATCTCACCAACCATTCAAGTACAGTCACACCCCCTTCCTTCAACATCTCAGCTTTCACACCATCAATACCAGATTCTTTTCCTACTCTCGTTTCATCTAGTGCTCTCCTCACTTCCTCTATTGTAATCTCTCTCTCATTCTCATCTCCCATCACTGGCACCTCAACACCTGGAACAGCAATTATATCTGCCTCCCTATCATCCTCAACATTCAGCAAACTTTCAAAATATTCCGCCCACCTTTTCCTTGCCTCCTCTCCTTTTAACAACCTTCTATTTCCATCTTTCACTGTCTCTTCAATTCTTGCGCCGGCCTTCCTTACTCTCTTCACTTCTTTCCAAAACTTCTTCTTATTCTCTTCATATGACTGACCCAGTCCCTGACCCCACCTCAGGTCAGCTGCCCTCTTTGCCTCACGTACCTTGCGCTTTACTTCCACCTTTTGCTCTCTATATTTTTCATACTTCTCTATACTATTACTCTGCAGCCATTCTTCAAAAGCCCTCTTTTTCTCTTCCACTTATACCTTCACTCCTTCATTCGACCATTCACTGCCCTTCCTCATGCTGCCTCCAACAACCTTCTTGCCACATACATCACTTGCAATCCCAACAAAATTTTCTTTTGCTAACTTCCACTCCTCCTCTAAATTACCAGTTTCTCTTACTCTCACCTCGTCATATGCCATTTTCAACCTTTCCTGATATTTACTTTTTACCCCCGGTTTTATTAGCTCTTCAACCCTCTCTAGCTCCCTTTTACATCCACCTACTCTATTCCCCCACTCTTTTGCTACAACCAATTTTCCTTCCACCAACAAATGATCAGACATACCGTTAGCCATACCCCTAAACACGTGCACGTTTTTCAATCTTCCTAACATTCTTTTAGTTATCAACACATAATCCATTAATGCCCTTTCTACTACTCTTCCATTTACCACTCTTACCCATGTATACTTATTTTTATCTTTCTTTTTAAAAAAGCTAGCACTTATTACCATCTCTTGTTCAACACACATATCTACCAGTCTCTCACCACTCTCATTTTCACCTGGTACGCCATGCTTCCCAATGACACCTTCTACTTCTCCAGCGCCCACTCTAGCATTTAAGTCACCCATAACAACTACATAATTCCTTCTACCAAGTCCTTCTACACACCTAGTTAATTCATTCCAGAACTCATTCCGCTCTTCTTCACTTTTCTCACTACCTGGCCCATACGCACTGACAAACGCCCAACATTCCCTACCAAACCTAACCCTTACCCACATTAACCTAGATGATATCTCCTTCCATTCCACTACTTTACCTGTCATCCATTCACTCAGCAATAAGGCCACACCCTCTCTCGCTCTTCCCCTTTCAATCCCAGACACTCTACCAGACATTTCACCAAACATCACTTCACCCTTTCCTTTCATCTTTGTCTCACACAAGGCCAATACATCCATCCTTCTACTTCTAAACATACTTCCAATCTCACATCTTTTATTCTCTATCGTACTACATCCACGCACATTCAAACACCCCAAAACTAGAGTGCGGGGAGCAGTCACTCTCCCCCCAGCTCCATCTCTTTGTTGCTGTCTCACAGGATTTTTTATACAGGAGAGGGGGTTCCCAGCCCCCTCGTCCCGTCCCTTTTAGTCGCCTCTTACGACACGCAGGGATAACGTTGGCACTATTCTAATTGTTTTATGCCCCCGCGGCCACAGGGGGCATAAAAGGATGAGGCAACTTTCCTCGGATCGTGACCTGCGGGTGTACTGTCTGGATCTGCTCTGCGAATAAAATAGGTGATTTTCGCCCTAAGTTGTTTCATTGATAAATTTTAGCCTGATGTTTCTCCCCTGAATAGTTGACCACCCCTGAAGTCTGAAGTTCTACGAAGATAGACCTTTAGGCATTCCACTGGACATAGAGATGCATCTTCTTTCAGAGGGCAGATTCTCCAGGGACCCCACCTGTTGGTGGGTAACTCGTTCTTGGCGAGAAACGTAGGATCCGGAAACAGGTTCAGTTCTCCCCCATCCAAGAACTGAACACGACCTTCCTCTCTCGAGAGGGCTACAATTTCCCTAACCCTGGCCCCCGACGCAAGTGCAAACAGGAAAATAACTTTTTGGGTCAAATTCTTTAAAGCACACTCCTCATTGTTCAAATGAAGAACTTTATCTAAAGACCATGAAATGGGCTTTGGAGGTGCTGATGATCTGAGCCTAGCACAGGCTTTCGGAATTTTGGTAAAAATATCGTTAGAGGGGTCGACCTGGAAGGCATATAAAATGGGTCTTGTCAAAGCAGATTTACACGTTGATATTGTGTTGGCTGCTATCCCTTTACCAGGGAGGTGGATGAAGAAAGATAAGCAGAAGTCCGTCGAGATCTTTTGCGGATTCTTCGCCTTGACAAAGGCTACCCATTTCCTCCATGATGACTCATATTGCCTTCTAGTTGATTTGCACTTATATTCCTCTAGGAAGTCTATACTGTCCTTCGAAATCCCGAAACGTTTTCTCACCGCTAGGGAGAGAAAATCATGAGCTGCAGGTTCCGGGTTTTCTGTGATGAAGCGCAGACAGTCGACTTCTGAACTCGCTGGGTCAGAACTGGATCTGGTAACGGTAGACACTTCAACCGTAGTTCCAATGCCAGAGGGAACCACACGCTGTTCGGCCACTTGTGAGCCACTATTGCAGCCACTCCCTTGAAAGATCTCAGTTTGTTGAGGACCCTCAATAGAAGGTTGTGAGGAGGGAACAGGTAAATCCTGGACCATCTGTTCCAGTCGAGGGACATCGCGTCCACTGCTTCCGCCAAGGGATCCTCGTACGGGGACATGTAAAGGGGTAACTTCTTGTTGTCTTTCGTCGCAAAGAGGTCTATCTGCAGTTCTGGGACTTGACTCAAGATGAAGGAGAATTATCCTGCGTCTAGGGACCATTCCGACTCTATCGGTGTGAACCTGGATAGAGCGTCCGCTGTCACATTGCGGACTCCTTGAAGGTGAACTGCCGACAGGTACCACTTCTTTTTCGCCAGTCGAAAGATGGCCAACATCACCTGGTTGAGTGGTGGTGACCTCGATCCTTGTCGATTCAAGCATCTAACAATCACCTCGCTGTCCAGCACCAACCTTATGTGGATTGAGCGACGAGGGGAGACTTTCTTCAAAGTAAGGAATACTGCCATAGCTTCCAGAAAGTTTATGTGAAATGTCTTGAATAGATTGGACCAAGTCCCTTGAGCCTTCTTCCAAAGAGAATGACGTCCCCACCCCTCCTTCGAGGCGTCTGTGTGAATAGTCAACGAGGGGGGAGGTGGCTGAAGAAGTACCGATTTCTTTAGTTGTCTGACTTAGGACCAAGGCCTGAGAAGAGTACGTAGACGAAGCGGAACTGGTCTTATCAGATCTCTTCGCGCGTTTGATGCATAACTTCTCGAAACTCTGGAGGCATCCTTTAGCTGTGCTCTTAGCACCGGGTCTGTTACTGAAGCAAACTGGAGAGAACCCAGCACTCTCTCCTGTTCGCGTCTTGATATCCTTTCGGAATCCAGAAGTCTCTTGACAGAACCAGCTATCTCCTTCCTCTTCTTCGCCGGGATGGAGAGTTGGTGTGACACTAGGTCCCAGTGGATTCCCAACCACTGGAACTTTTGAGATGGAGAAAGTCAAGACTTTTTTCTGTAGATCTTGAAGCCTAGATACTCCAGGAACTGGATCACCTGTAGGGAAGCTTGCAAACATTCTGTCTTGGATGCTGCCCACACCAGCCAGTCGTCCAGGTAGGCTATCACCTGGATTCCCTTTAGGCGTAAGTGTTTGAGAGCTACATTCGCAAGCTTCATGGAGATCCTTGGGGCTATGTTTAGCCCGCATGGCATGGCTCTGAAGGCGTAGAGTCTTCGATGAAGCTTGAACCCTAGGTAGGGGGAGAGTTGACGATTGATTGGAACGTGCCAATAGGCGTCTGACAAATCTATGGACACGGTAAATGGCTTCTTGGGCAGTAAGGTCCTTATGTGTTGCATTGTTAGCATCTTGAACTTGCAGTTCACTATGAACTTGTTGAGTGGCGACAAGTCCAGAATGACTCTGAGTTTTTCTAAGTCCTTCTTCGTAACACAAAAAAGCCTCCCTTGGAATTTGTTGGACTTTACCCTTCGGATTACTCTTTTCTCCAACAGTTCTTGAATGTACTCCTCCAGAACGGGGGTGGAGTGTTGGAAAAATCGAGGGCACGGGGGTGGAGTGCTGTACCAGCTCCAACCCAGTCCATTCTTGAGTAGGCTGTGGGCCCAGGGATCGAAGGTCCACCGTTCCCGAAAATTCTGAAGTCTCCCTCCTAACGGTATCATCTCACTTTGACTGCTGTTGCCCTGAAGCCTTGCCTCCTTGACCGCAACCACCCCTGAATCGTCTCCCCATTGAGGGGCGTCTAGACGAACCTCTGGCTGCTCCTCTAGGCTTCGCTCGAAAGGTAGTTGACTGCCCTTCGAACGCTGGGTTAAATGCCGGAGACTGCGTCGACACGGCTTGGGGTACCCACTGGTACGTGGTCGGGGTTTGTGCCACCATCTGGGGCACCGTAGGCATAAGAAATTGCTGTTGCTGCTGCTGTCTGAATGGCTTGGCTGGCCGAAAGGGTAGCCTAGTCTTCTTGGTCTTCCTCTTTGGTTGGGGACTCTCATCCGGGGAAGACTTTCTCTTGAGAGATAGGCCCCACTTCTGGAGAAGGTTTCTATTCTCCGTGGCGGCCTCATCCACAACCTCCTTGACCGCTTCACTAGGGAAGAGGTCTTTGCCCCAAATGTTGGAGGAGATTAGCTTCCTTGGCTCATGCCTCACCGCAGCCGAGGCAAACACGAACTCCCTACAAGCCCTCCTAGCTTTGACGAAGCTATAAAGGTCCTTCGTCACTGTGACTAGGTGTGTCTTAGACACTACCATGAACATCTCATGGATCTTGGGGCCACTTGCCATTGTCTCCAGAGTCGTTTCATGAGATATTGAGGCAGCAAGTATTTCTTTTGTCTCAAGCTCCATTCGCAAAAGAAAGTCAGACAGCTTGGGGAGGTTCTCACCGAACTGACGTCAGGCAATATCAGCCTCCAACTTCCCGACTGAGAAGGTAAGATGGACGTCCTTCCAGTCCTTGTGGTCCATGGGTAGGGCCAAAGACAGAGGTTTACACTCCTCCAAGGAGGGGCATGGCTTACCTGCCTCGACTGCTTTCAGCACAGCCATAAACCCTTTCTGCATAAAGGGGAAGGCTCTAGAAGGAGAGGACACAAAGGAAGGGTGCTTCTTACTCAAAGCAGGTACCTTTGAGTTTGTGAAGCCCCTCTCTTTCATCGAGCTTGACAGTAAAGCTTGAGCCTTAGCGTGGTCCAAAACTATGACCTCCTTCGGCTCTGTTTCTTCCTTTGAGGCTGGTTCCTTCCTTAGACGGACATAACAGTCCGGATACGACTCCTTGCTGGGCCAGAATTCCACCTCCTCAAGGGGGACTGAGCCCAACTTTTCCGAAGTAACGATTTTTCCCGTCGTCATAGGCATGTGCTCAGCATACTTCCAAGGGTTAGCATCTGAGCACAAGGGAAGGTCTTTCACTCTGAGCTTCTTCTGGGGCCCACGTGATGCTGCAAGTCTCCGCATCTCCAGCTCCATTGCAGCCGCCTTCTCATTATTCTCCCTCTGCATCTGTTGGATCATTCCAATGATGGAGGAAAGGGTCTTTCCCAGCTCATCTGGGAGAGAGGACGATGTTGAGGGAATAGGTTCAGGAGCCTGAACCGGAGTAACCGACACCTCGTCGACCTCTTCCTCTTCATTGTCTGGAGCCTGCTCTACATCCTGGTCTTCTGCCAGAAGGTCATCTTCCAGACGCTCGGACACCTCCGACATCCTATCGTCCAATTGGTTGTCCTGCAGGGCGTCCACAACTTCAGCATCCACAGGGATCTGAACCACTGGTATCTCCACTTGAGACTGGGGAATGACTGACTCAGCTGATGCCCTGGGGAAAAGGTAAACCCTCATCTTCTCACTTGGAAGATAGGGCCAAGAAGTGTTCTTCTGAAAGCCCCTTACCCAGGTACGAAGCTTCTCCCTTGCTGCGTCCCTTGACTCCGCCGTCTTAGGGTAATCAAAAGCCTCAGTAATCAGGTTTGTACACACGATACATAACTGCGGGTCCCAATACCGGAGATCACCTTTGGAGACTGCGCATGCTGCGTGCCTCCCACACAAATCATGTCCGCAGAAGTTCTTGGTGCTGACGTTGCAGAAAACGCTTCCACACTTCGGATGGTCCTCCTGTAAAGAGAAGAAAATTCCATGAGTATCAAGTGAACTACGTATCACTGGATATACATAGCTTAGCATAACTAAACTAGAAAGGAAAGACACACACTTGTATTTCCCGCACAGTCAATTGCTGCAACCTTCCAGATAATAAAATCGTATGGTTAATCTATACTAGAGCAACCAATGAATAATTTCCAGAGGAAACAGGTGTAGCTCACACCCAAAAAAGTTATTTTAAATTGCTGGATAGTAGACAAGAAAGAACTCACTTTCTTTATCTGTAAGGTTGCACCAAAGGGCTGTGCAAGACAACACAAAAGTGTTAGAAAAACTTAGTGTTGTAACACATATTATACTATAGTTTTCTCCCTACAGTATATACTATACTAAAAAATACTGGCTACAGTATAGAAGGTAATGTGCCGGCCGGAACGTGCCGGCCGGCACACACCTTAGCTAGTTCCAAAGTATACTACTTATAAACTATAAGGTGGAAGAACGCTGGTTCAAATGCATGTGCCGGCCGGAAGTGACTGCTGGCCGGCAGCTAAACAACAACCACACCCGGCTGCCGGCCACTAATCGTAGCGGCCAGCAGACAATGGTGTGATATATAGCCGGCCGGCAAAGGTATACAACCAATGCCGGCCGGCAGCAAAAGAACCAGAGAACTCCGCCTGCCCGGCTGCCGGCCACTCAGTCCGGCAGCCGGGCTAGGGTACAACACTAGAAGAAAAACAGAATGGATGCCGGGATAAGAGACTGTACTACCTCATAACCCGGCAACCCGAAAGAGTGCACATAAGGAAGGGGAGAATATAACTTCAGGCTTCCTGACCAATGCCATCTGGCTCTACAGACAAACATGGATGAGAGACCAAGGTAGATCCGGGCAGCACTCAAAGCAGAAGACCCTTGCCGGCCGGCATGCACTGCCGGCCAGCAAGGGACTGAGTCAACCCCACATCCTAACCTATGCTAAGTACAGATGTAGAATGACGGACAAGAATGCAATGGCTAGGCCATCACAAAAGAAAGAGGGGGAAAGGGAGAAGAGGGTCCTGCCAACCTTGCTCTAATAATGAATCACCCGCAGCCAAGAAAACTCATCTTAGCCTAGGGGAGATCCGAGGAGGGAGGCCAGCAATACTTGCCAACTCCCTCGGAACAAAAGCAAGGAAGGCGTTGTTATTCACAGAAAAGAGGATCTCATCCTCCACACCGAGAACAACAACACTGGACTAGTCTGCTAGATCACAAAAAGAAGGAATCATCTCGTACAGAAACCTTCGAAAGTGAACCAAAGAGGCTAAGCCTCCTATGTCTGTTGTCAGTCTAGCAAGGGAATCTCAACCACAAGCTAGACAGAAACAGATTCAGACTAAGAACTCTGATGTCATGCCCCTTTCCTGAAGCCAGACTTACTGGAAACAGGAAAGAACAGAAACACCCTAATATAGTTGTATCTAAAGTCAATTCAGATAAACCATTAAGGTTAAGCCCAGGGCTTAAACAGAGGGAAAGGGATTGCACACCTTCTCCGAAGAGAAGAGAGCAACCGGGGAGTGTGAGAAAGTATACTAAGGCCCCATAGACAACTAGCTTAGGCACAAAGAGAATCGATTACCTAAATCACCGAAACTCACTCGTATACTATCTTGGAAGAAAATCAACATAATCTTAAATGTATAAAACTGCGTAAAGCTTAATAAAATTTTAAAACACTCGGAAATCTGAATATCATGCCGGAAAGTACTAGGGCCAAATGACTAGGCTACAAGGTCTAGCGTAGGCCAGAATCGGCAAATCCTTCGCTAAAACAAAAATACTAAAGGCATCATATAAAGAAATCCTATGTAACGCTGAACAGCTAAAATTATAAAAGCGAAAAAGCCGGGGGAACGTCGATATGGCTATCTAAATAACTCATACCTAGCGAGCGACAGCGTCCAGGACGCCTCCGGTAGGCAACAGCTCTTGTAACAACGATATCACTATCAAATCACTTTTAAAATTACCAAGAACTTACATTTATACATAAAAGAAATAATACTCAACTATCAGAAGCAGAAGAAGTTGGAGAAGCATTATAAAGTTGAAATAATCCAAGAATTGCGAGAAACACAGGGAAAAAACACCGAGTTGTTGAGCTATGCAAAAAGGAATACAGATGGCCCGTGAGCGGCGCAATGCACGCTTACGAAACGGGAGAGGAGAGATACCTTGCGAGTGGCTCTCCTTTCTTTCTCGTTTTCGTTTTCTTGCCAATTGACCCCTTCGAAGTGTTAACTCTGTTCGGGGTGCAGATTGCTATGTGGCATGTCAAGAATACGTCCTCTGATATTTCGCGATATCCCTGGTTCTTTTATTAGGGATATTCGCTCAAGGAGTTAGAATTCTGGGTAACCTTAAGGTAAATTCTCTGGGAATATCGCCGTAGTTATATATACCCAAGGAAGCTACCCTTTAGGAACTTCCATCAGGACGACATGGCTTGAGCCCAAAAAACCCTTTTACAATAAAAGGAAGGGCGGGGTCCATCAGGACGACATGGCTACCTCACCCAAAAATAGATTTGTCGCTCTGCTCAAAATCCGTTTATTGGGCTCAGGCCATGTCGTCCTGATGGAAGTTTACGAGAGCATTACTGTATCTGTGGATTCTCAATCAGTGCCGTACTCTCAAGAAAGTATTTTCCTGGTCCGTCTAGACCTAGAGACCTATGATGTTACCGTCATACATCATTTCATCTAAGCATGAACTATGTTAGTGCTTCCTGCCCCTTACAGGGAAGAGTCGTACTACATTCTGGAAAAAGTCTCGAGGAGTACATAACAACTTATGGATGACAAAATGACAAGCTTGTATAGTGGTCTCGCCCTTTACATTATAAAGCAAAGTTTGTATAAGAGTCACCAATGTCTGAATGAATCTATGACACCTTCCCCGATGTGACTACTCGTATTAACTATTGGATAATGGTTGTATCCACATAGGAAAAAATTTTGCATCTCTGCCACTATCCCGTTATTGTACCACGTCAACCCTTTCTAAGGAAGGGTAAAAGTGAGTGGACTTTTGCTTGAATCAGGGAACAATCTTAAAAGACAAACCATGATGAAAATATCCATATTTTAATCTTAATGCTCAGTACATTTCTAATAAAATGAGTGTGGGCGAATAAAACGCATTGCTCTTAATATCAGTTTAAGAAGTTGTACATACAGACAAATATTTGTTTATTAAACCAAAGGCTTACGACGAAAAATTGAAAAAGCTGAGAGAACAAGAAGATTCCTGCTGTCTCTCTCTCTCTCTCTCTCTCTCTCTCTCTCTCTCTCTCTCATATGTATATATATATATATATATATATATATATCCATATATTTATATATATAAGCTTGTCTTATAATAGAAAAGCTTCGCAAGAAAAATATATTATATATATATATATATATATACATATATATATGTATATATATATATATATATATATATCTATGTGTGTGTGTATATAGA
>NC_090729.1:41259667-41282167 GCF_036898095.1 Palaemon carinicauda
TATGTATATATATATATATATATATATATCATCACCAGGGATAGTTTCAAAGACAAAAAGGATATCCATAATTCCCTTCCTGGTTCTTGATTAATTGAACTCCGAGTAAACATGATTTTTTAGTTATGTATCTATAACTTTTTCAAATAACAAATTCTCCAATATTTGAAGTTTTGAATCCATTAAAGATCTAGAAAGTGAATTATCTTTGTTTTAATAAACTGATTTTGTTTTCACGGAAGAATGTGGACATCGTTAGCCATCAAAGCTTAGCGAACTTTGGGAAGGATGGAATTAACTAACTTAAATCTCATGGGATAACTTTATAAAAAATTAGTCTGCTTCATTTTTCATTATTTTTTCATACTCTTATCTCAAAATTACTATTTTTCATTGTCTCAGTTAGACGAATTTCTTTATTATTTAGTGTTCCATCTTATGTATAAGAACTAGAGTTTATTTAACTTCGTTATCTTCCATATTCCATTTTTTTTACTGAATTTAAAAAAATTTAAACATTTATATTTTACGACTTATTAGTGACTGCAGATTTGTGAAGATCATCAATACTAATAGATTCTAAATGCTGCAACACAAGTGAAAAGACACCCTTATCATTGAACCATAAATGTATCTGAAAAAAGACAATCACGCGTGTGTTATAATTTGCACTGTTTCACCATAATATCCGTGTGTTTTTACACACAGACATAAGTTATTATTTCTAGAGTTATCGATATTCATGAGATTTCAATATGCTATCTAATGGAACAGTGATAAACACACACGATCTTATTGTTCTGCCGTAAAGTTCGTAGAATCTGCAAAAACTTCTTTATTGGGAGTGTCGAGCTGCCCTCTCATAACCTACTTTATTTATCTGGCTCATTTAGATACAGCACGCTCATACACTTTATCGTTGCTCTTTAGAAATGTTCCATTCTCATTCATATTCTCTTCCTAAGCGGGAATGCATGATCCGAATGGATCGTGTTGGGATATAGGATGAAAAAGATATGGGAATTCGGAATGTCCCCGACATGAATTATTCTGGGTGACCATTCTCTCTGTTTTCCGGTTCATTCGGTAGTACTTCAGATTTTCGCCCCGTGATATTTAGTCTAAAATCTCTCTCTCTCTCTCTCTCTCTCTCTCTCTCTCTCTCTCTCTCTCTCAACATTTGATAAAGTATAATATTGCGTATTTCAAGTTTAAGTGAATGTAAACTTTTATATGATGTTGTACTCTCTCTCTCTCTCTCTCTCTCTCTCTCTCTCTCTCTCTCAACATTTGATAAAGTATAATATTGCGTATTTCAAGTTTAAGTGAATGTAAACTTTTATATGATGTTGTACTCTCTCTCTCTCTCTCTCTCTCTCTCTCTCTCTCTCTCTCTCTCTCTCTCCTCTCAACATTAGATAAAGTATAATAGTGCTTAATAAGACAATTTTTAAGTAAGAAATAATCAACATATCTACAAATTGAAGCTTAAAAGATGTGTTATTGCAGGATGATCATTCCAGGTTTTGCTGGAACTTTAGATACCCTTCAAGCTTCAGGAACCCAGAAGAGAATTAGATTGACAGGTACGAGAAACTCAATAGATGGAAAATCATTTTGCGTTTGTAAGAATTTTCGAATATTTCACTCTTTTTGTTTAATGTTTGGATAATATGTTATGTATGGTTATTCATATCATGAAGTGGCCAAAAGGTTTGCTCATTTCATGAAATCGGTGGTTTTACAAACCGGGTGTAACACACACACACACACACACACACACATATATATATATATATATATATATATATATATATACATATATATATATATATATATATATACATATATAAACTTCTGTTTATGAACGCTAGAATCACGAAGTTATGTTATTTTGACTATGTTAACGATGTTGGTTCCATGTCGTTTAGTGAGGAAACCAAACTAGTTTTTTTATCCCCTCCCCCCTTGCTTAACATATCTCGGCATCTTTTGTTTCCCCCCCCCCCCAATTTAAAGAATTTCATAAGTAATGAACAAGAAGAGGACAGCTGCAGGACTGCAAAATTTTTTAGTAAATGGAGACTATGCACTTGTACACAAATACCAAAGATTCAGTGCTTCTCTGACATTTCTAGGAAGGCGTTGGTGGCTTGACCACAGGGTGTGATCTGTAGTAGTCTTCAATGTAGAGATCCGTTGCAAGTTTGCAACTCCTGGCAGTCATATTTAGCTGGGTTGGTGGCTACATTCTCGTCCTGGAGATCGTGATCAGAGAGTCTAAGTTGGTTGAATATTTCTTGTCTGAAGTTTCGGGAGCAGGTGCAACCGCTGCATTTGCATCCTGGATTGTTGGTATACTTCTTGCAGTGGCGTCTGGATTTCGTATACAAATGCTTCCATGTCCAGTCTTCCCAGAGAGAAACCGACATTGTTGGAAATCTCCACGGCCCGAGCACTGAAATTTTCAGTTATTTTGGTAGGGGCGAAAAAAAATTGGCAGTTGGTCGACTCTCTGTCAGCTGATTGGTCGAAAACTGAGTGATATTCTAAATCGTCGGCATGCAGGCTGAGTTGAGAAATTGCTCTTTGATATACTCAGGGTCCTTTAAATATACTCGAGGAAGTAGGCTCATAAGAGAGCGATAATACATTCCCTCTGTGCGTGACATCATGCTACGAGCAGTCTCCCCTGGCAGCATTGAATAGGACAGGTAAGCGTATTAACATGATGTAAGGATACCTTCCCAAAAATACATCCTGAAGCATAAATATTTTTATTTTGTTATGCTTAAAGTACTGACTGTCCTTATGGCCGATTATGATCAAAATTCCATAATAATCATGCAATTTCCGTAGACATTGGCCAAGGTTTGACCTGACTAGAGGTAGACTTACTTGATCTCTGTCCCGTTTAATAACTTCCAGCAGCCATGCCCTCCATTTTGCTGTATTTGTATTCCATAATAATAGCAAGAAGACAATTTGTATGAGTGGGTATTCGATATTTTAGTTTTTAAAACGAAGAAAAAATTACGAAGAAATGGCGCATGCTTGCAAACGCGCATACTCTAATCCGTTCAGTCCATTTTAAAGCTGAGTCCTCTGCTGATAATGTGGGAAATTTTCTTTTCAAATAAAGATAATAGGTGACCTTTAGTTATTGTGTAAAGAAAAGTGATTAGGACTAAATTATTTATGTATTCCTTATTACTTGACAGAGATCAAGTAATACTATATACCTCTAATCAGGTCCAACCACGGACAACATCTTCGAAAATTTACGTCACCAAAGTTCCATCCACATGTGCATAGCTCACTGATGAGCCGACTTCTCCTAATATATTTAAAGTACCTTGGGTAGAGTGAATTACCTTAAGCATTTAGAAAGATTTATGATCTTGTCTAACTTATTCGTAAACTCGTTTACTGTGTTACTGTTTACTTTATATTGCTGGAAGCGTATTCCAAGTATTTGCTATTTTGTATGTAAAGAAATTACAAAATTGAGTAGTGTTGTATCTCCTTATTCCATTTTGTATCTGTTACCTATGGACTGATTTGTGTTAAGCGTAAACAGATTGTTATAATCTACATTTGTTATTCCCTTAAGAATTTTTAATGCCTCTATTAACTGTCACCTTAGTCATTAGATTTGTTAATCACATAAGTCTAAGCGTTCTATCCTCAGTCTATATCAATATTGCTTTAGTGTTGGAAGTAGTTTGGTGACCCTAGCTTGTACTGCTTCTAGTATATTATATCCTTCTCAATACTTGGAGCCCAGAAGTGGACTCTGTATTCCAGATGAGATCTTAAAGTTGTAGTACAGTGTCTTTGTTTCTGTATATCAATTGCCTCTTTATGTAGCCGATAAGTTTCTGTTCTTTCTTTTCAGCCTTTATGCTCTGTGTGGTGAACTTCAAACCCTATTTGATAATAATACTGATATCTTCCTCTTAGTTCACAGTTTCTATTGCATTACCCATCAGTGAACAAACTGACTGAGGGTTACTATGACCTTTGTGCAGCACTTTACATTTACCACACTAGAAAGACATTTGCCATTTTCTGGACGATTCGCTCAGCTTTACTAGATCCTCTCCTAAGACTTCCACGTTTTCTGAGTTTGGAGCATTTATGCCTAGTTTAGTATTGCTGGCAAATTTGGGTATTCTGCTAGTTACTCCTAAATCTATGTCGTTAATTTAGATCAGAAATAACAATGGGCCAAGAACGGATCATTGAGATACTTCACTTGTAACAGCTGCCCACACTAAAGCCTCTACATTGATTATGACTCTCTGTTTTCTGTTTGTTAGCCAATCTTCGATCAAATTCAGCGGTCTCATCAATTATGCCTAGTGCAATTTTGATCAATAATTTTTCAAATGAGGATTTTTTTTTCAAATTCCCTTTGAAAATCTATGTATATGATGTCTATTGCCCTGATTTGGTCCTAAATGCTAAACATATATTGGGAAAAATTCAAAAAAATCTGTCACACATGATCTCTTTTGTCTAAGACCAGATTGTTTTTTCACTATATGTTCTACTATTGAATCGATTACAATTGATTCTAAGATTTTGCAAGGCACTGTAGTTAGACATACAGGTCTGTAGTTGCCAGGTTCTTCTTTTAAGAGAGAGAGAGAGAGAGAGAGAGAGAGAGAGAGAGAGAGAGAGAGAGAGAAGTAGCATTCTTCTTTCCTAGAATAATAATTTAAAAAAAGTAATTTGGGTAGTAATAACAAAAATAATTTTCATTAGGTATGTAAAACGTGTTACGGTCAAATAAAACTTTAGGCATTCAATGTAAAGAGGGTAAAAATAATAAGTAAACTTCTCATATAGTCTCCAGTATCTCTCCAAAACTGGGTCCTAATCTAACTAAAGATTATTGGAAATATGATACTTACAAATGAACATTAAAAAATCTATCCCAATAATTCCCCGATTTAGGGTATCAACATATTTACATAATAAATTGTCTTTGTAATTCTCATATACAAGATGCTAAAAAGTAAACAAAACTTCTATATAAGTTTCAAGTGAATAGAATTAATAGGAAGAGAAAACAAACCAAAATAAACATTCTCATAAGCTAGATTTTACCTACTGTTTTTTTAAACATAACTAAATTTATAATTCACATATCCAACAAAGGTAAGAGCTAAAGAATTCTGTTTACGTGATACAAGGTTTATATATTCTATAGCTAAAAAAATAGATGTTTCAAAGCCATTCAGTGGATATTTCAAGATGAATTAGATGTTTGGAAGCCATATAAGGGACGCAGCCGTCAGACTGTTTGAAAAAAAATAAATAAAGCTATTTTTAGGCAAGAGTCGATTTGAATGTTCTGAAGGGAATCATTTGATCGAAGATCCTAGTCAAACAGCTATACTTAGAAAATCATATTTACGTTTAACCTTCAAGTAATTTGAAAAATAATATTTTGAATTAGATTTTGAACAAAAGAATGATAAATTATTCATTTACTCGTGTTCTCTTTGAAATACGATGTACTTTATTACCAAATAAATTATTTGGAAAAGAGGAACGAAAATAGAAAGCTACGATGATAGTGGCACAGTGGCGAAGAAATGTGGAGGATTTGCTTGGGTGCGAGGTTAAGCCTGCATCAACTGCTTGCATGCCATGAGCAATAGTGCTCGATGGTAGCTAGGATTAGATTTTTTTTCGGAAAATATAAACACTGGGTATTAAGTAAATCTATTCCTGCGATTGGAAATAATAATTTTTTTATCATATGGTGTAAGGATTTTCGTACTTTGTAACAAGAACATCTTTAAGATTCAAGAATATAGCAAAAATATTCTAGTATGCTGCAATTCATTCAAAGAAATACAGGTGGTTAAAGGAAGTCAACGACCTATGTGTCATGGCAAGTGAGCCGGAGAAAATCTTAAATCATCACTTAATGCCTCTGGCCTTATACAAAATTTTCATCATTTTGAGACATTTTTCTTTTACTTCCAGACCTCTCTCTCTCTCGCTCTCTCTCTCTCCTCTCTCTCTCTCTCTCTCTCTCTCTCTCTCTCAAGATAGGTCCCATATCCTTCAGTTACTTTATCGCCTTTAGGTCTTTGCGGCAAACATTTCAGCTAAAGGTTCATATTTTTTTTTTAAATATATATAATATAATGGTGATTTTTTTTAAATATCCTAAGGAAAAGAAAAAAGTTTCAATATTTTTAAAAATGCTTCTAAATTCTCCATTTCAAGACTTGGCTGCCATATGTGGTTCTTATAATATATGTCCTACTATGTGAGAGAGAGAGAGAGAGAGAGAGAGAGAGAGAGAGAGAGAGAGATTCTTTTATACTACACTCAGCAGCAGTATCAAGATATTCTTTTTTTCATTATATTCAGATCAACACTCATTGAAGCTAAGACAATGAATTGCAATACTTTTTTTCGAAATAGCAATCAGATAAGCTTTCTTTTGCCTTCCCAAGTTTCAACTGGGCAATTCGACCATCGTCAAACTGACATATTGTCTGGCTTAACTACTTTGTCGTTGAAATCTTTAACCCGGACTAGTTTCGACAGTTTTCAAACCATGGACGGCTATAGAGAGTGGTTGATACGACCACCCCCCAACGCTATATTTGGCCCCTGATGGAGAGAGGGTCCAGGGACACCAACAAGCGAAGTCGGGTGTCACGAGGCGAAGCGATTGGTACCCATTTTGAAGGTGCTGAACCAATCGATGACCTCTGAGGTCCGCCCCAACTTGAATGGAACGAGTTTAAACAATCACACTTTTCCTGTCGATTCGCATTGAACACTACATTTCTTTTTTTTTTAATTTGAAAATTTAACTCCTGGTGAACACTTGACTGGGGGTTGAGTCCCGCTCTTATTCGTAAGTTCCTGGCTGCAACCTCACCAACCTTGTCAGCTAAGTATGGTCAGGGGTTCTAGGGAGCTTATAGGTATGCAGCCATTGCCTGGCCCTCCCTGGCCCTATCTTGAATGGAGAAAAGCTTAGACGTTGATCATATGTACATATGATCAGTCTCTAGTGTATCGTCGTGCTTGGTAGGGCAATATAACTGTTCCTTGCCTCTGTCACTCCTGATTGGCCTTTAAACCTAAAATTTTAAATGGCGACCCTAAAGAAGTGACGTTCAATGTATGTTTTGTGTTATGCACGATCTTAGGACTGGTGGCTCATCTCATCACTTCTTTACTGTCGATAAATAGTAGTCCGTCACAGCCATTTGGCAGCACCTAACACGTGCCTTATTTCAAAAGGGAGGGTTAATAAATCGAGGAATTATATGATATATCACTGTAAGAGCTTTCAATGCAGACTTCAAGTCAAGAAGGAATGAGAAAGATGATGATGTAAATATAGATCACAAGACAGGTGTTGCGCTTTTGTGATATATCATGGTCGCAGTGTAGATCCCTTACTACAGTATATGTTTCTCCTTTTTAATCCCTACCTTCCATAAAATAAGGTAGAGTAAAAAAAAATCTTCTTTTTTATAAAAGGTAACGATTGAATGAAAAACATTCTTTATTTACTTACATCAAGCAGATTTGTGAATAGAAACATAAAAACACGAAAAATAATAAGAACAATAGTCTACCATACGAATCAATAGCAATAGACCACTAGTTATTAAAGAGTATACAAATTTGGTATAATTAAGATGGTAGTAAAACGAATATTAAAATGTGGTTATAAATAAGACTGTCATTTATTTCACTTTGTGAAATAAGTTTGGAGAATCAGAAACTTATAAAACTATGGTAATGAATAAATTTCATATCATAATTATATTGTTGTGAAGTATCTTCTATCAGTTTACAGATCATTATTTGTAATGCTATACAATTAGATTATAAATAAGTGGACATTTATTAAACTCTTTTGTAATAAAATGTTGTTTTAATGTTGCATATATTCTGATATAATAAAATTACATATTTTATCCTATGTTCAAATCAAACATCAGTAAATTACCTTCACACCATGTACAAGATCGTTACGTCTATGTTATTGCTGTAGAATTGCCCCCAAAGACATTTTCAAAGCCCCAAGAATATTGGTGTATGATATTATCTCAACTATACTCATTAGCTACGAGAATATCTGCACATGAAGTAAAATGACCGTATATCGCCTCAGATGACCTCTTAAAATAAACCATAGTCTGGTAAAACCACAGAAGCCTTTCTCTCTATCGTTAGCGGGAGCAATAGCCATTGGAATTATCCCCCTAAAGTTAACATCGTGTGCATAGGAATTCATAGGCATACGCGGGTATCTATGCATTAAAGTCGACCATGTAATTCGATTCGAATCTCGAGATATGAATCCTGCGAAGATCATAGGAGCAGCCGTTCACATGTGTCTACTCAATATTGAATAAGTTTGCAAAATGACCGCCATAAGCGAAAAGGCATGACAGAAACCTACTTTGAGAGGGTCGTGCAATTAGACCATCACAGGTTTCGAAATGCCATTCCTCGTTTGCTTTCATGGAATACGTTGATGGGGATTTCGCATTCTTGAATTCCACTGCTTCAGCCCGATGTGAGTTTTCATTCGATTTCAAAGTCTACCTGTACGACGATTCCATGCGATTGGAAATGATGAAGAGGGGAAAGAGAACGGGCAAGGGGAAGGGTCTACTACATTGTTGTTTGGAGATGTGGAAGATGTGGAAGGCAGAATGGTGCTCACCGAGAATGAGGAACAGAAAGAGGACATGGCAATGGTGATAGACTGATAGATGAGACTGAGGAGAAGGTATAAGAGGTCATAACAATATCCACAATATCCCCTATTCCTGGTGGGAGGAATCATCCAGATGGAACGTATGGAGAGAATACTTGTGTTTTATTAAAATATCTGCTGAAAAAGAGCTCTCCGATGGTCGGGGCTGGGCTGTAGGATGAATTGTATATACTCTCACGGCACATTTTTCTTCTTATTACTCTTACATTGATTTGATATATGGAGCTACGGTACATCACAGATCCAATAGGTATTTCTTTTTTATCACGAGAAATCATTGCCAGGCAAAATTTTGTGCCATTGCCGACTCGAGATTGAAATGACAGTTGACTATGATACCCATACGGCCATAAATTTATATAAGAACTGATAACGAATAAGATTTTAAATGAATGAAAATCACGAATGTTAGTGATAAAACTACCATTAAATTGTCAACTGTTACAAATTGGACGATACTATATAATGCTGGAGATAAGCTGATTACAATACTAGTATAAAATCAGATGTCAACAGGAATAGGACGACAAATCGACTTTTACCTCTTTACAGATGAATGGGTATGATTAGCTAACAGACATTTCAATATAAATTTAGCAATGGTCCGAATCCTTGCCTGGCCGAAAATTCTTATCAGAGAATGAATTTTCCTTTGGAAATGTGATTTGAGACAGCGGACTCGATATTGAAACATAAAGGTGCCTGGATAGAGTAAAGAAAAGGAGCATTAGTAATGAAATTATCATATATGTATATATATATATATATATATATGTATATATATATATATATATATATGTATGTATATATATATACATATACACATATTTATATATATATATATATATATATATTTATATATATTTATATATATATATATATATATATATTTAAATATATATAAATATATATTTATTTATATTTATAAATATATATATATATATATATATATATATTTATGTATATACATATATATACACATATTTATATATATATATATATATATATGTATATTTATATATATATATATATTATATATACACACATATATATATATGTGTATATATGTATATATATATATATATATATATATTAATAATAATAATAATAATAATAATAATAATAATAATAATCATCATAATAATAATAATAATGATAATCATCTTTATTTCAACAAAAGTCTTAAAAAGAGTTACAATAAGGATACAGGAAGGTTACAATTATGACATCCGGAAAGAAAAAAAAAAGATAAGCAATAATACCAGTGATTAAATTACAACATTAGCAGGTTGAACACACAATTCGAAGGGCGGGAACGTATATGATGTTTCTTTTAAAAGATAACACTACAAATACATGTGAAAAATAAGGTAATTTATAGGTACAGATAAAAGAAAAAAAATAAGACATATACATACAAAAGTATGACAGAAGCAATAGCAAGAATTTATTGGCTTTTCAGGAATGGCATATGATTCCATTAAAGACTTTACAGTGATACACTACAACATATGCTGAGACGGTCATCTATAGTCATGGTGCATTGGTAAAAATTTTAGTAGTCTCAGCAGGGTCAATGATAATATAAGTAATAAACTCAAAATAACATTAACTCATACAAATGATGCTAATATGGAAATAATCAACAAATAAAAGCAGTGAAAAAAATAAAGTTGATAATTATGTTGGAAAAAAAATTGCTTGGATGATGAATGTACTCTGTAATGAAAAAAAAAAAAAAAAAAAATCTAGTCATAGAGCATGCGGTGTGAAGGAAATGTGGGACTTCACACATAAAGCTATTTAGGTGATAACGATATTGTATAGACACACCCATAAAGATTATTCGATACAACTAATTTCATTGACGCTTCCCTACTGAAGGTTTCCCACATTTTTTTTTTCTATTCTAGCATATTTGTGAGCACATTTTGAATTAGGGGATTTTCACTAGATCGTGGGCGAGAGGTGAGACTTACTATGGAGCGTCGGATGACGGATTTAGGTTATCTAGTATATATATTCAACAAACATCGCTGAAGCTGAATTGTGCCTCGAGGTATTAGTGAGGTGTCTTATGATGTCATTGTGAATTAATAAGGTACGTCTCATCGATTTGTGCGTATAGTTTGTCCATAGCGAGCATTCGTACATGTTATAGCAGTAGTTTTGAAACATGTTTTTTGGTATCTTAGCGGAAAAAAGAAAATCTTCTCGTTACCATGTTCCCTAGGGAGCACAACTTATTTCACCTGTTTTTAATGTCAGATGTGTCTCTTAAGTCTTTCACAATGAGGTGACCTAGGTAAAGGAAATCATCAACAAATGCTAGCTGTTAGATTTGGACGAAAATATGTGGGTCTTCTACGAATTGGAGTGCTCTAGGAAGGGCAGACATACACTGCTCCCGATTCGTTATAGATTATGTCATGTTCATTAGCGTGTGCGTTGCAAGTGTCGATAAGACGTTGTGGGCATTGGGCAGAGGGGGAGATGAGGACCATATCTTCTGCGTAGCACAGGTTATTTATGTTAAGGCCATTAACCGTTCAAACAATGGGGGGTGAATTCAGTCTGATATTCGAATCATCTTTGTATATATTGAATAAATTTGGTGAAAGGAGGCCTCCCTGCCTGATACCCTTAGATGGACCGAATGGCTGGCATAGGACATTACCCTATTTGACACAGAACTGCTGTGTTGAGAACAGTATAATATGCTGAAATATAGAGTTCCCTATGTAGTTTCAAAAACAGTTCCAGTACATATATATATATATATATATGCATATATATATATATATATATGTATATATGTATATATATATATATATATATAGAGTATATATATATATATATATATATGTATGTATATATATATATATATATATAGAGAGAGAGAGAGAGAGAGAGAGAGAGAGAGTATATATGTATATATATAGAGTATATATATATATATATATATACATATATATATATATATATATATGTGTATATATATATATATATATATACTCATACATATATATATACATATATATTTATTTATATAAACATATATATATACATATATATATATATATATATACAGTATATACATATATATATATATATATATATAAATATAGAATATATATATATATATATATATACATATATACCCCTATGTATATATATATATATATATATACATATATACCCCTATGTATATATATATATATATATATGTTTGTCTGTGAATGATTCGACTCCATAAGAAAAGTCACTAAGTATATATAGAGGTTTCAAAAAAATTCAATAATTTGGAGTGGATTCCAATAACGACTGAAAAAAAATGGTTGATGGGCATCCCGCTTAATTTTTGGGTTACTTGCTGCACTAGTATTGTGCTCTCTTTATTTCCTTTTCTCTCTTTACTTCCTAACCGCAATCCAAAACAGGTACCTAGTAAATGGGCACTTAATTTTCTTGCCTAGGTGAGCACAGACGTTCCCACTCATCCGGTATCTGTGTGTGAGGAGCCGTGAGAAGGTTGTGACTCAAAGACAGGAGGAAAGCAACTGGGTCACTTTATTACAGAACACTCTCTTTTATATACAAAAACTCAATGCAATAGGAAATATCTTATTCAAACCGACACGCATCGGTTAACAGTTAACGGTGAGAAAAACATACATGTTATTTCAGGTTCCTTTTAGTGCGAGGGGAGAGCGAAGATACAAGCATAATATATACACAAAATGAAATGTCGTTACTATGTACGATCGTGTGACACACGGTTGATACACTGGCCTTGGCTTCAGGGCATGCTGCCGATAGCTTTATGAGAGAGAGAGAGAGAGAGAGAGAGAGAGAGAGAGAGAGAGAGAATTGGAAATTCGCAGAGCTAAAGTTAAAACTGTGGACTTTCAAAGCTCTAGGGTTAAGAATTCCTTCTCAGCGGAAGAGAGAAACATTAAGTGGGATATGAATTCTAAGATAAAAGGGTAAAATAAGTCTCTCACAAATACAGTTATCGAAAGCTGTCTCAATATCAAGCAAATTTTACAACAAAGATAATTCTTATATTGGTAAATTGCCTAAACTTATAAAATCCTGAACAGTAAAACCAATTATAATTCTTATTGAAAATTAATGAGTTGGCGTTATTTTATTTTTCTAGGCTTTTTAAAACAGTAGGTTTTATAGGGTATCAAAAAGTGAATATGGTGCTTTCATGTCTCCTTTTAACATTTGCCATAATCAAAGAAAAAAATATCGTGTAACTGAATTCTTCGCCATGTAACATCAATGAAACCATGAAATAACTGTGTATATATGTAACAGGATCTGAAACCCCAAATAAAGAACAAAATATACTGAAGTTTTCATTGTTCAATGCAGTTACCTCTAATATATTTTCTTTTCTACAGAATATGAATTCAAGGAGGAAGTAATTCAAAAAGAAAAAAAAATCAATCCGTCAAAAACATTTCCACCAATATCATACATACAGATATAAAATCTAATTATCTAGAAAAAAAGGGTTCACAGATATTATCATAAACAAAATAATATAGACGTACAGCAAGAGACATTTTTTTTACGGACTAATTATTCAGTTTTTCACTGTTTCTAATCATATAAATTAATTTGTGGTTGATGTGTAGCTTGATATTATCAAATTGAATTTTACATCATCTTGAACATAACTTTTTATTTATCGTTTTTCATATTTTACCTTTTCTAAAATATCTTGGTACTATTACAGGCATTTTTTTCACAAAGATAATTGAGGATTTTGAGTTTATGTGAACTCAAAACTTATATATATATATATATATATATATATATATATATATATATATGTATATATATATATATATATATATGTATATATATACAGTATATATATATATATATATATATCATAAAATAGGCAATTCAATTATGCAATTTTTTTTCATTAGTTTCTTACAAATCAGACAAAAAAAATTGGCAAGATAGGGTTTTTTTCCTGGCCTTGGCTTTGATTTTTTACCTAATCACGCACACAACCTAAAGAAAGGGTCTTTAGATCATAGCCATTCATCCCACCAAATTTCTTCAGATTTGGCCAAATCGTTTTTAATGCTAATCACAAACACAAATGCAGATATGCAAGCAAACAAGAAAACTGATGTTGTTGTTGGTATATGATACCAAAGCATATACACCAGACGATAGATAAGTGAATTATGTACAAACTGACATTAATTTTCTTCACTACCATTATGCATAATCTATGTTGTACGTTGCCTGATACGCCCCTTCCATCTTTTATTTTTTTTCTTATCAAAGGCTTCCTCTTCCACCAAACCTCTTCTCTCTATTTCATCCTTCACCTTATTTCGGCATCTATTTCTCTGTCTCCCTCTTGATCTTCTCCCCCTAACATGTTCCTCCCAAGGCCTGTTCACTCCCTCGCCACTTGCCCACGTCATCTCAGTCGTGACAATTTTATCATCACTGTATTCTTTACTAACACTACTATCATTCTTATTTTCTCATTTTACTGTCTTTCAAGAGGTGATATTACCATAATACACCTCAGCATTATCATCCTTTTTTTTTCTTTTTTTATATTCATGTTTAAGGGGTTTGTCCTGCGTTAATTTTCATGAATATCCTTTGGGATATCAAAAGTCGTGAATCTTTGGCAGTGAACTGCACCAAAACTACAGTAATGCGAGAAAGTATCGTACTAATTATGCAATAATTAACAGAGTTATTGCATTTTATTTTGTGCTGGAAGTATATGGCCATGCACGGGTTATCACAGTAACTGACACCATGATTTTTAACTCACAGTAATCTATGATAAGTACATTATTTTAATAGAGTATGGGAAAAATCACTCTATAAATAGTATGTTTGGCAGCTCAACACTTTCTATTACGGTCTCAGTAGATACCAGAAACACCTAGTGAAAAGAATTTTTGAGCCTGTCACTCTTGGTGTGATCACATTTTTCTTGTTATTTATAGTTCTAGTGAGCATTGGTGGTATTCTTATTATGCCTAAGGGCAAAAGAGGAATCCTAACCAACAAAGTGGGAGGTGGCACATACGGATATCCTCACCTTGAGCCAGTAGGACTCCCATGGGATGTGGGGTGCGCTGGGTGACTTGTGGCATATGTGCGGTAATTAGCAAAGAAAGCTATATAAAAAGTTTAGTTATTTTTAAAGTAATTTAGAATAGTTTCTAATTATCAGTGTAAATGGAAATTTTATTTTATGGCGATATTGTGATATGTTTTTTTTTGTATTCTTGTTGCAAGATTTTGAGGGCTGATATTTCGGCTTCATAGTTATTGACATTCAAAACTATCTTTCTCAATCGTTAGAAAGGGAAATAAAACGCAATAATTTGGTCGGAGGAATTTTAATTACAAGGTTATTTTGAATATTGTATAATTTTCTATTAAAAAATTATATATATAAATATTATAATGAAACAATGCAGATAAAGAAAATTCCTCTGACTAATATTTCCAAACTCTCACTAGTATTATTCATAGCAATTAATTTAATATAAATTTAATGTACTGCAGTATTTTTCGAGATGAAAATATTTTTTTTTTTATATCTATTTATGAAAACAATAATTTTTTGGAGATGCCACTGAAATATTTACATAATGAAAAGAGTAATAACACAATTAACATATCTTGAAATTATGAAAAATATAATGATATATAATGATTTGGGCTTAAATGGCAGACGATCCCATTAAAGCCTAAGTATATGGTTCATTTATAAACTCTGATCTTTTTGTTGTGCTTTAGATCTGGACTTCTACCTTGATTGGTATTTTCCTGTCAGATACAAATGCTGCAAACCTCCCTCCAATTTCCCCATTATGCTTTTATCCTATTCTTAACTTCAGCCTCATATCGTACCTCCTGATTTATAGTAGATTCAAACTGTCTAAAGTGTTCCACTTGTTTTATTTTATAAATACTCATCTACTTTCGTGCATAGCTATCCTGCCCCTACCTTCCTTACTGTTCACCATAGCTTCATTCTTATCATTATTTACCCTCAAGCCACCCCCTTTAAAAGTCTTTTACCATTCTACCACCCTTTTCTGCTTTTTTCCTTATTTTCAGGAGTAATCACCAAATCGTCTGAATATAGTAACTGCCATTAATTCTTCCTTTCTGGTCCATTTATTTGACAAATGTGATACCAATACAAATAAAAATGGACATAATACTGACACCTGCTGTAATGCAAGTCCAACCTCAAAGTTTTCTGCTTCTGTTCTTTTTTATATGATCTTTACCATTTTAGCCTACTTTTCCGGGACTTTCCTCTCCCTTAAGCACTAAAACATCACTTCTCTTTATATTCTATCACACGCATTCTCTAAATCTACATAAGCACAGAAGAGCCTCTGGTTTCCTTCTGGTCATTTTTTTTCTGTAACTGCCTAACTATGAAGATGGCATCCACAGTCCCTCTCCCCATCATGGATCCATACTGCTGTTTTCTGATCTTTACAATGTCTCTCAAACTCTTTAAAACATTTAAGCCATGCTATGTTAGTTTAATTCACCTTTAGTTACCGTATTCCATGGCAGTAGTTTCATGCAAATCAGATAAAAATTTGCCAGGATATGGCAAAATTAAATTTTTTACCTTTACATGACCTTGGCATTGATTTTTTATCAAATGACTTCTAAAATCTCACCAAATTGTCTTTGGATCATATCCTATCATCTTACATAATATTATGAAATTTGGTAAATAATTTTTGAGTTATGCGGATCAAAAACACACACACAGACATACAAACAAATGAATACAAAAACAAGGGTAGTGACTAGTTTCGTGTAAATTGATACAAATAAACCACGATAGAGTAAGAAATTCCTTTTAACTCTTTCATAACCTTGACCTTGAGCTTTGAATTAATCTCTTCAAAATTGTAATCAAAATATCCTTGAATCATGGTCAATCATCCCACCGAAATTTCACGAGATTTGCTCAAATAGTAATTTGAGCTTAGTGAATCGTACTTTAAAATTTAATGACCTAGGCATCAAATTTCTACCAAATCACTGAAAAATCTAATTAATTTGTTTTTAGGTTATGGCCAACTATCCCACTATATTTTATGAGATTTGGTCCCACCGCAGCTTAAATGGCGTAGGTAACTAATAGGTTCGATATTTTACCAACAGTAATTTAAAGTAAATTTGTCATGAATTACTGTTTTTACAATTTAAGATGAGGAATTAACAAGCAACACATATATGACACAATTGAAAAACAGCAGTGCTGTTAAGCAGCAGATATCTGCTAAAGACGATAAAAGTTTTGATAGTTAAAGTTGATAGGATAGACCACAATTCCCTTGATTTCTAACACTTAAAGTATGTAGGAAACCTTCTATCTAAGATAACCCTAAACACAAGTCTCTTAAGTCAGGTAAGCAGTTAGATGACATGGATATCGAAGAAGGAGGATTTATTCTAAAGTGCACATGTTTCACACACATTTGTACACAATAACGGTATATTACTTTTTTTTATATCTCGCTCTTCACCCAAACTGAAAAAAGAGTCTGTTCAAATTTGCTTTTTCATAAATTACTCTGCTTGAAATTTTGTGATGTTCTTGCTCAGAAGAACTTGTCTAAAAGCTCGTTGTCTGTGTAATAAAGGTTTATGCTCTCCTCTCGCCTCTCTCGCTTAATTGGTGACCGCCGGAGGAACAGTTCCCTCCTGCCTTTCACCTCATTGCTATGCCCTAGGTATTGATAATGTCACCCTCCTACCTTGATTCTTCTCTCTGTGCCGCATCCATCAAACTTCCGCCTTCACTAGTACAGAGGCAATTGCTTGTTTTCAGTGTTCGAGATTCAGTTTGCATGCAGGGCATGACTCACTCGAGCACCAAAGTAGACTATGTTATCGTCACGATCCCCAAGGACACTTTCCGGAAATCACTAATTTGCTCTGTGAACAGGGGGACGCCCCAATAGCATTTGGCGCTCTCAAAACATACATGCTGGAGCAGTACTCACCCAATGATTAAAGTTTATATCCTTATCGACAGCAACATCAACACCTTCATGACCTCCATCCTGATAAAGAGGAAAACTATTCAACATCAACTGAAGCTTTTGTGAATTCAGTAAGGAAGAATGTCATGTGCTGGAGCGGTGAAAAGGCCACCATCACCCACATATGCCACCTCTTGGTCCCTCCCCAACCAACGACCTCTCAGCCCCTTACTGACATCCATCAGCCACAGCTATGCTACTACCACTTCAAATGTACGGCTGGTGTGGGCATCATATGCAAATGGTTTTCAGTGCCCCTCCCCCCCCCCCGCCCCCCCCCCCCCCAAAAAAAAAAGATGTAAATAAGCGTTAGCTTGTGGTGGTAGCCCCCGCCCCCCTCATAATTTTCTTTTTCTTGTTTCATAATGCAAGTACCGGCGTGGGGATTTTGGTACACAATGGTGCTTGATGCTCTCTTCTACAAAAACCACTTTCCAGGTCAAGACTTAGTCTTTTTATGTCTCCACACATCTGCCTGGTAGCTCCTAACAATTCTGCGATTCCCAACCATGGGTACAAGACTGTCAATTTATCGTTTGGGAGTGCGAAATATAATTCGATTTTTCTCGTTATAGACGTCAGATTTCGAATCTCCCATTTTTCCTCCTATTTCCCACTCCTGGTTAATGTTGGTCACTGATGGTTACTCAACGCAGACTCTTACTCATCAACACCTCTTCAATCCCTCACTATGACCTTGTTCTCCACATCAGTGCCCCCGTGTAATTCTTCCATCCACAACATTGCCAAAAACCCATGGTTCCCTCCAAACATAGTGTCTATCATCATATGAAGATAACGGGGCCACCTGTGCTTGTCAGATGCAGGCACCTGGCCCCAGATTGTTTGGTACCGGCTAAACAACCATTCACCCAAATGGAAGAAATGGATCTTTTTCAATAGGTCTCAAGTCCACGGTTGTCACCCTTACACAATGCTCTTGTGGTGATTTCAGGCATCTGAATATGCAGATAAAACCAGATCACCACCCCCTCCCAAACATCACCAATTTTACCTGCTACTTACACAAAGTTAAGATTTTCTCCACGCTAGACCTCTTGAAGGGGTACAATTAAGTGTCCATAAACCAAGAAGATATCCCTCAGACCACCATCACCACCCGTTTTTCCGTAAACCTTATATACATCTTAAATTACTCTATTATAGTCTTTGTAATGCAGAGGCTACCTTTCATTGTGTCATGATGCGGCAGACATAATTGTGTTCTCTTCATCCAAAGACGAACGCATTTGTCCCCAACGCATCGTTCTCGACTGCCTATAAGAAAACTACTTTGTAGATGGTATGACAAGTGTACTTTTTTGCCAACAAAGTATCGTTGGGTACTGCATCACTCTTGGAGGAGTCCACCTCTTACTTAAGAAGGTAATATCTGTTCAGAACTTCCCTATGCCCTTGATTGTTTAAGCACTGCAAGAATTGTGGGGCATGATAAACTATTATCACCGGTTCCAGCAAGCCATCGCCAACACTCTTGCCTCTTCTATATCTCCCTCAAGGATTAGCCAAAAGACCTGAAGTAATTCCCCTTCAAGAAGCGACCTTTTGCAATGCAAAGAATACTATATCAAGTGCTGCTGCTCTTAGTTCTCCCATGCGTCAATCCCTTCTTCCTCTCTCGATGGAGGGAAGTGACATCACTATTGTTACAGTACTCGAGCAGGTGGTCAACAGCCACCACCCGTCCCAGCCATTGCCCTTCATCATTAGGAAGCTGTCCAAGGTGCAATCTGGCTACTCTTCCTTCGATCACGAATTGCTAACAGTGCATTAGGCTGTCTATTACTTTCTACACTTATTAGAAGGTTTGTTATTGGTCATTAGCACTGACACAGGTCTCTGGTGCATGCCTTCACTCAACAGTTTGAAGCCTGGTCTGCCCATCTACGCCGACATCTCTCTCCCCTTCATGAATACAATTGCAACCTTCAACAAGTTTCTGGAAAAATTAATCCAGTTGCCGATGCTATTTCAGGAAACACATTGGCTGCCATTAATCTAGGATTGTCATACAATCCTTGGTAGAAGCCAAACAAAAAGATTCCTTTGATTTGAAGACGTCACCCTTGACAACTCCAACGCTACCCTTTTCCGTGACGTCAGTACTGGTAGACCACAACTATGGATACCTGCCCCAATGTGCCATGTGGCTTTTTGCATGTATCACGGTGATCTAATGCACATATACTGAAGAAAAAGTTAATTTGGCACATCATTAATAAGGATGCTAAGGATGGATCCATGCCTGTACATCGACACCAGGTCTTGAGCGTTGGTGACTTCCTTTAAAATCATTATTGTTTTTTCCAAATTCATGTCAACACAGTAGGTCACCTACCCAAAACACAAGGACATCGTTAGTTGTTTACTGTCATTGACCACTTCACTCGTGGGCCAAAAGTTATAAGCATGCAAAATTCAATATCCGTCTTATATAGATCCTCAAACCAGTTTTGATGTCCATCTGCAATAATTCCAACTTGTTAACTCAGCTTCCGTGGATCCTTCTGGGACTTTGGACCATTCCTAAAGACACCCTGGATTTCTTGGGAGCTGAAATGGTGTATGGAGACCCTTTGGTCGTCCCTGCCAAGTTTTTCCATTGGCAAGCTCCTCCAACATTCTCCAGTACCTAAGTCATGCTGTGGGTAAATTTACTCCATGCCACTGCACTTGCAAACCTCAATGAGGCCACACATACTGACAGATTTTCAAAAGGCCTCGGAAAAGAGAATTATAAATATCCAATACGAATGGTATCATTATCATGAAACATAACGTATACTCGAAAAAATTATGAAGCTTTTACCATTTTTTGTTCAATCCACAAAAAAAAGGAAAAAAAAAAATCATACAAAATTGAGGAATATATGTTTAGTATGCAATGTATTATAGTTTTATTATAATAACGATGTTCAGAAAAAAACTTGCTAAATAGTTATAATAAAATTATTAAAGGAGAAATTTCTTCAGCACGCGCACAATACGATTCAGTTACTGGAAAATCTAAATGTGGTACTTTTACTAATTGCTAAAAAAGGTTCTGCATGTCTATTTTTTTATTGAATTGTCTTCTGGAGCTGAATCAACTAATGTTTTCATTAATGAAGAATATCTATAAATCTACCACAGAAAACCAGGCTTTTGACTTTTAGGATTGGGTTCTCTTCTGTTAACATCACAAAAAAAAATATTTTCCACTCACAAGACACCATTAAATACAATATTATATGTTTCATAAAACCTTTCTTGCTTTTCTAACTGCATCTATTTCATCTTCCAGAAATTCAGGGCTACTATATGTATTTCCATCACTCTATGTAGGGTGTCCCACCCCCTACCCATAAAAAAAGCATGTGAAGCTACCTACTGCCTCAGGTATCAGATAAAATTATAACAAATCATCCGATTTACGATTTTAGATTCTTTACAATAGAATGGGTTCAGCTCCAACTAATACGAAATATTGTACATTAGGAGTGCAGCAACGACGTCAAACCTTTCTGTTGACAGATATTGTATTGGTGATTAACTTATAATATCAAAATGCTCAGGTATGTATTCGCTACCAAACTCACATACATATATTTGGGTCTTGAAGTTGGGCTTGAAGATTTTTCTCTCCTTACCTGTCAGTTGTTATTGCCATAATTGCTTTTCTATTTTTTTCTGACAGTGGAAACAAGTGGGTGTCGTAAAATGAATATACGTTGTTGATTCTGGGTTAATGTTAACCGTGAATCATTTAAAAATTCCATCATGATATATCGATAGTATGTAAATGAAAAATGGTAATTCTTTTGAAGATATAGTCATTCTCGATTCTATATGTCTCATTGTTAATTATAAAAATACGAGATAACTAACATTCATCCCATTGTAACATAGAAAGTATTCCGAACCCAATAACCCATCATCATTAGCCCAGCCTTTAACAGAATTCTATTCCTGCCTACGGATGAAAAGTAAAATACCTCTTCAATTATTACTGTTTTTGTAAATTCACAAAATTAAAGAGCAAGCAGAGGAAACTGATAAGAAAATCATATATTCTTGAACTCCTTTGGGTTATGTATCAATATTAACACCTTTATACTTATCAGTAATCTCATTCTATCGCTTCTGTTTGGTACAAAACAACTATCTCAATATCGGAAATCTATAGAGATTCAAATGATCTAGGAATCCGAGGACTGAATGGGATCTCAGGCTTCAATCCACTACGGGATCATACTCGACCAAAGTTCAGTGGTCGATAGAGTTGTCACTTTGAGCCTGAACACTTATCGGAGGACAATGGGCAAACATAAACACGCAAAGACACAAACAAAGTGAGTTTTTCAATTAATGAACGATTGTTTACCTTTTAAGATGCAATTTACAAAACATTGAATATATATAAAAAAAAGAAAAAAGGATTGTCTGGAAAGAGAATCTTATGGAATTTTTTATTTTTCTTAAAACAAACGAAAAGATTATATTCTTTAGGAATCATTACGATAATTACAGTTTTCAAAATCAGGATTAGACTTATTTTTCACCCTGGGAGAAATGAGTTGAGTATTATTTCAAATATATATTTTGTGCATTATGCCGTCTAGAGGTTTT
>NC_090729.1:41287167-41317167 GCF_036898095.1 Palaemon carinicauda
AAAAATATCATCAACATATCTGACCCAGAAGATACCTGCAGGTAGAATCCTAGGTAGGTACTTGGTCTCAAAAAATTCCATGTAAATATTGCTTAACAAAGGAGAAAGAGGATTGCCCATTGCCATACCAAATTTCTGTTCAAAGAATTCACCATTAAAAGTAAACCTACAACCTTTTATGCACAATTTTAAAAGTTTAAGAATAGAGTCAGTATCCACAGTAAACGTATGTTTGACGAGTTCGCCTTTAAAAAACTCTAACAATTCATCCACAGGAACTTTCGTAAAAAGGGATTTTACATCAAAGCTTATTAACTTAAAATTATAGTTAAAATCAAACCTCCTTAACATAAAAATAAAATCTTCATTATTTTTCACAGAGCATCCCGATATAGTCCCAAGAATAGGTGACAGCTCATTTACCAGCCATTTAGATAGTTTGTAAGAACAAGATCCCACTGAACTTATGATGGGTCTAGCAGGAAAGTTTTCTTTGAGAGTTTTTATTACGCCATATAAATATGGTAGCGAGGGACACGTTGTGATGAATTTGGGTATCAACTGCTTATGATTAGAAAGTACACTCTTAATAGTTTTGTTAAACGAAGCATTGTCTCTATCTAATGGACTATTACGTAATTTTATATAGGTCTGTTGATCATTTAGTAACTCATACATTTTGTTATCATAATCAATTTTGTTCATTATAACTAAGGAATTTGATTTGTCTGCTTTGGTTATGTGTAGATCCTTATCTCTCTTAAGTTTTTCATAAGATATCAGGAACCTCTTTGGAAAGCTGCTAAAGAACTTATATTTTGCAAAGATTTTGTTAAAAGAGATATCATTGAAACAGTTTTAATTAAGAAAAATTTCGAAGATCTGCTTAACACCAGTTCAGGTATGTACAAACTGGATGAATTTCTTGTAAACAACAATTTTAAACAACTAGCCTTTAAGTAATTTGTAATTTGCTCATTTTTTCTGTTTTACGTCATCACAGAGGTTTCTTTGTATTCTAATTGTATTTTTAAACCATAAGACCGTGAAGAGGTGTAATAATAACACGAAAGCGCTTGTCCAATCTTCGTTTCCTTTTTCCTCCCGGCCTGCTGTCATCTTGAGACATCGCACGTTCCAGCGATTTGTCATTTATATATATATATATATATATATGTATATAAATATATATATATATATATATATGTATATATGTGTATTATATATATATATATATATATATGTATATATGTATATATATATATATATATATGTATATATGTATATATATATATATATGTATATATGTATATATATATATATATATATGTATATATATATATATATATGTATATATATATATATATGTATATATATATATATATATATGTATATATATATATATGTATATATATATATATGTATATATATATATATATGTATATATATATATATATGTATTTATATATATATATATATATATATGTATATATATATATGTATATATATATATATATATGTATATATATAGTATATATATATATATATATATGTATATATATAGTGTATATATATATATATGTATATATATATATATATATATATGTAGGTGTGTGTGTGTGTGTGTTTCCTAATTCATGTAGATAGATGTGTGTTGTACGTCACGGTAAATGAACTCTTTAATCACAAGAATTCCACAAATACCTATAACTTCTCTTGTTGTTGTAGCAAGAATGCATTTTGGTAGCAATGGAGATTTATTTGCCTTTGTGCACTCAAGTACACAATGCTCTTGTACCTGATAGAGTGATAACTGTGTACAGTATAGTGTCTAGTTACGAACCTTTTGTAATAACTGATGAAAACCAATATTCCAGCGTCTCATTATCGGTCTACAAGTGTCATATTGGTGTCAGATGTAAAAATACTTCTGTTTTTGTATGCTGTGTGCAAAATTGTTCTTTGAGCCGGTAAAACAAAAGTTCAAGAGGCCTAGATACACGAGGACTGACATAGCAGACGTTGCTGCTGCAGGAGATGAGAACATAGGAGTAGTGGAATATAGCGCTCCCGATGAAGAATATAGACGGGAAATTAGAATCCAAGAATTGGAAAATTAGTTAGAAAATTTAGAGCAGCTAATGAACAGATTCTTGGGTGAGCGAGAAGAGGAGTGACGGGCAACTATAGCATATCCGAAATACATAAACGAAGTTCAAACGCACAAAAGTGAAAGTACACATGCACAGCCGAGGGAAGATACGCAAATCTTAGTTCAAAAGTTGCCAGAACTCAAGCCAAGTGTTAGGCCTTTTGATGATCAGCGACCCAACGAAGGTTTTGGATCGATTGAAGTATTTTTGAGGGACTTTTAAGTAGCCACATATGGGTAGTTGGAAAGAGAAAAAGCTATTCAAGTGATTAGATTGCTGAGAGATGATCGTGCAATGGAAGTAATGTGTCGGCCACAAGACAGTTCAAGAAGTTATACTGATATAAAACGACATTAGATTGAGAAGTAGTATGCCTTATCTGATCCGAGAAAGGGAGACATAAAAGAAAATTACAAACCCAAAAAACGGGAAGGTGAATCATTCTTACCTTCGCAACTCGTATTTTTCGGGATTGCGATTCATTTGCTATTGTCAATCTCCCAGGTGATAAAAAAGTAATTGCCCGTAAACATATTCACAGATTAGTTAATCCGTATTTATGTGGCTATTTGTTCAATGACAATCGCTCGTTAGCAGACGTATTTAGGGAAATACAAAACTTTTTAGCCAATTTGCCAGAAGAAAGAAGGACTGGGAATAATTGGCCTGAATCCAAGTAGTTGGCAGGCATGAGAGACACTCATCGACACCCAAAGCGGGGGTTAGGGGAGAATGCAGTCAGAAAATTAGAAAATGTTGGCAGTGTGGGGGAGATGGCGCACCAACAATGTTAGTGCTCCACCCAAGGATCCGCCCGATGTTACACTTGTCAGGCCTACGGTAATCTATCTCGAGAGTGCTCAGCAAAAAAACACCGAGGGCGGGCGGGCCGTGGCACACACACACCCCCCCGCCCAACATTGCAGGAAAAGGAAACAGAGGAAGGGGGAGACGAGGGAGTTCGATCCCCCCCAGCCCACCCCCACATGACATCACAAGCAGTTGCCAAGGAAGTGGTGACGACGGAGGGGCAGAACAAACACTGGGACCTCCATTGGTACCCACGACCTCACCACCGCAGCACTAGGGAGCATAGCCGTTGCAGCTGAGGTCATTGGCCCGTGCCCCATATCTCGTAACGGCCATCTAGGAATGTTAGCAGTTAAGATTGATCTGCCAGATAAATCCATTCAAGCGCTGATAGACACAGGAAACAGCGTCTCACTGAATGAAAAAAGATTCTCCTCAAACCCACTACAGTCACGGGCATCCATCGCCTTTGACATACCAGGAGGAAATAAACTACGCATAAACCGTACAAGGGTTATCAATTTTAAGGTGGGATCTGTGAAGTTTACATATGATTTTTTTGTCTTGCCCACCTTGGGAATTACAGGAATCGAGGCTATCTTAGGAATTGAGTTCATCTATAATAATCAAATATACATTTTGGAGGGAAAAGATACAATAACAGTAAAAGCAGGAAGGTACATTTTGCCTACAGAAAGTCCTGTGGTAGTAAGTGTGTGTGCGGGCTCGGAGAGACATTTAAGTAAGGTAACAGCTGTACCTGGAAGAGGAGAAGTTTTGTCTCCCCAGACACTTACGAGCATATCAGTGACCCCGTGTCGCCCTCTTCTGGAAGGAGCCAAGGTCATTGTTAAACTCCATGACAATTTGGCAATTATGATATTTGAGGGCTTGATGGAAATAAGAGAGAACAGAGCTGATATAACGATAGTTAATTTGTCAAATCAAAGAGTTTTGTTAGGAAGTTATTCTGTGTGTGAATTAGAGTTATGACAAATTGCTTATAATGGGAGGTTGGGAACCACAACTCGAGCCTCCACTGACAAACGCACTCAGAATTTGATTATGCAAGCACGAAAACTATGCCAGTCAAAATATCAACCTGCCGTTGGTGACATTGTCAATAATTATTCTGATGTAAATGCAATTGGAGATGAGCCACCAGGGAGGATTGATAGAATTGCCTTTAGCATTGAAACTGGGCAGTCAGAGGTGATCAGGTCAAGGCCTTATAAAGTACTCATTCATTTCCAGGGAGAGATAGAAAGGGAAGTTAATAAATTAAGGAAACTAGGTATAATCGAGGAGAGCAAATTCCCTTGGGCTTCTCCAATTACACCTGTTAGGATAAAGGATGGCTCGGTAAGATTGTGTGTTGATTAAAGGAAGTTGAATGCAGTTTCTAAGGATAATGCATTTCAATTGCCCTCGATCGAAGAATTACTTGTGAAAGTACTGGATAGTAGATATTTTAAAACTGTTGATTTTTAAAATCTTGATACTATCAAATACCCATCCAGGAAGACGGTAAATGTAAAACGGCATTTATAGCTAATGATCAAATATTTCAGATTAATTTTCTTCCTTTCGGTGATAAAAATTTTCCATGTCATTTATCTACAGTAGAGTAATAATGGCAGTTTTGTCTCCCTTGATTGGCCATAATGCTCTTGTTTATTTAGACGATATTATAATTACAGGGAAAATGGCCAAAGAACATAATGATAATATTCATAAAGTTTTAGAAACATTGTGATGTAATGGTATGAAAATAAATTTGTCAAAGTCCAAAATTTTTGTGTAAACAGGTCGAATTTATAGGTCACTCAATAACCCCAGAAGGTATCCAACCCTGCCCCAGTAAAGTAGCGGCTATTACAGATTTCCCAAGGCCACGTAACTCTAAGGAAGTAGATGGGTTCCTTGGGCTAGAGGAATATTATTGTAAATCCCTGAGAGGGTTTAGAGAGATAGCAAGACCCTTAGATGCTTTAAAGAAACAAAAAGTGATAAATATGGGAGGGGGAGAAGAAAGGGCCTTTAACCATTTGAAAGCTGACTTAACTAGCAACGAATTACTTGCAGATCCTAGATTTGATCGACCATTTATAGTGACAACAGATGCGAGTAGCGTAGCTATAGGTGGCGTAGTTTCTCAACGAGATAATAATAGCAGAGAGCGACCATTTTGTTTTGCTTCTCAGTCATTAATACGGGCAAAAATTAATTATAGTGCGCTCGATCGAGAGGCTTTGGCTTATTAGGGGGGTTCTTGAGTGGCATCTGTTCTTTTTATTAGGTCAGTCGATTAAGTTGCAAAGCGATCATCACTCCTTACGTGATTTGTATTATGAAAATTATTTGACTTTTCGACAAGTGAGATGGATTGAGAGATTGTAAGAGTATGATATAAAGGGTTTTCACAACATAAAAGGTAAAGCTAACTAGGTAGCTGATGCTCTCTCTAGAGGTGCAGCAATATGAGTAACAACAGGGCACAAAAGAGGAACGAAGAACGTAACCAAAATATTGAAGACTCCCATCAAAATAGAGAAAATAGAGAACGGGATGTGAATTCTCCCCATGGAACAAATGGAATACGGTAGCGGACAGAGAGAGAGAGAGGGAGAGATAGAGAGTTGCATATATTAGGGAGAGAGAGAGTGAGATAGGAGCATTGAAGGTGAATACATGTGGGAGGCCGAGGACTTGTCCAGGGGTGTCCAGAATTAATGCCCTGATGATTCATGTCTAATTGACTCTGGAGGTTGGGCCAAAAAAGAAGTTTGAAAGGGACAAAAAAAAAAAGCAGTGGATGGAAAGAATGCGAGCAGTGATTAAAGTGGAATCGGAGAGTTATCTGTCATTTCTAAATGTGCCTTTGTATGATTTTTTTTTATAGAAAATTATATTTTATTTTGTGCTTACGAGAAGAGAAGAGAGGAATTCTGTGCATGGGTAGTTCTTCCTCCCTCTTTAATTTATCGAATCATCCACATTGTACATGCAAGTCTGTATACAGGGCATTTAGGGATGGATAGAACATTAAGGATAGCACGTGGTTAGGAATAAAAAATGTATAGAGAATTATATATATGGTTGTCATGCATGTACCAGTTTCAAAAAGCATAAAAACACTGTACCAGAAGCCAGAAAGTGGCCTGTGATTCCTATCTAATTTTATAAATTGCATATGGATGTGGTAGAACCATTTCCTACTGGTTTAACACAACATAAGTATATATGTGTATTTGTGGATGCATTTACTCGGTACACTCATACTTACGCAATGTTGGATAAATCGGCAAATTCATTAGGCCAGGCGCAGTGCTCTTTTATTACTAGGTTTGTTTGCTCGAAAATTTTGATAAGTGATAATGGTCTCGAGTTTATAAATAGGTTGGCGAAATCGATCATGGACTTGATGAAAATTAAACACTTTTCGGTGACCGTATATAGGCCTTCAGCAAATGGGTTAGTGAAATCGCATAATAGGGAAGTAGTGCGAATTTTACGTTACTTGGTGGCGTATAACCCCATTCATTGGCATATCATGCTTCCTACAGCTGAGCTAGCTTTGAACATTGCATATAATGCTTCACTGAGGGACATGCCTTTCATTTTAGTTTATGGACAGGTTCCTGTGTTACCATATACAGTACTCATTAATTCACAACAATTGCCAAATTATTCAACTGAGCAATACCGTGTATAATTATTAAATCTATTGAGGAGAAACACGACTGAAAGATTTTTTAAAAGAGCTAATGAAAAGCAAAGCTCAAAGTACGAAGGTCGGTTCAAAACCGCACTGGTAAAAGTATTTGTAGGCGATCGTGTATATTTAAAACGATTACACCCTAGGAAACACAAACTAGAGGCATCGTATTTAGGTCCGTACCGAGTAAAGATGGTTAAGTCTAACAGAGTTGTGATACAAAGCATTGTTGTTGCTTGAACAGACCTTATTTCTTCTTGTGACGTGTTTTGAATAAACGTGATGATGATAATGTGTTCTTATGTTGATGCTAAATGTATATGTAAAATGTCGTGGTAACTGAGTGAACCTAAAAGTAATCAGAGGTTAAATAGGTCAGGTGAGATCCGTCAGGCGGATGCTGCATTATTCATGTATTTATAAGATTCCTGGTTGCTGGGATTGGGGCAGTTCCCGAATGGATAGTGGCTGTAGGATTAAAAGTTCAGCCTTGAGGATAGGCAGTGTTGGAGAATGTGCAGATGTGAATACCTTATACTTAATATTATAAGAGAAGAGCGGGAACATGAATGATTTTCTCGGCAAAATGGCTGGTTGCCATCGGTTGAAAGTTGCAAGGGCAAGTGTTGTAGTGATTTAAATAAATGGCAAAACAGTGGTGGTGAGTTGTGTTGCGAAATTATGCCGTAAACCTGGACAAGTAAAATTGAGGGATGAAGGAATATCTATTCCTACCCCTGTCCCGCCCAAAAAGCTTGTATTGCCCGCAACCAAAGTAAAGTTATTGATGAGGGCGTGTGAAATCGTTGTCGTTATGATTTTTATTTCACATTGGGTATTCTGTATTTTACTTGCAGAGGTCTTAAGAAGTAATTAGTGGAATTATTTATATTGTATTGTGTGCATTTTTTTCATGAAATATTTCTTTTCTTTCTTTTTTGTGGATGATGTGTCATTTTTTTTTGGGGGGGGGCTGGATTTATATATATATATAACGGATTTTGAGCGAAGCGAAAAATCTATTTTTGGGTGAGATAGCCATGGCGTCCTGATGGAAGGTTCCTGTTTGGTAGCTTCCTTGGGTATAAGACTACTAAGATATTCCCAGAGAATTTAACCACAGGTTATCACAGAATTCTAACTTCTGGAGCGAGTATCTCAAAGGTTTCCCTTTAAGACATCGTAATACAACAGGGGACACGCATGTCTGAACGTGCCACATAGCTATCTTCACCCCGAACAGAGTTAATGCTTCGGTGTGTAAGGACTGAGAATAGCTGGGAGCCGTTCCACAGCTAATCTCACTCGTGGCTACTACTGATACTCGAGACGTAAACAAACGGACGCCATTGCTCTGATGACGTCACGCCCGTCTTCATCCTCTTCTTCGCCGGGATGGAGAGTTGGTGTGACACTAGGTCCCAGTGGATTCCCAACCACTGGAACTTTTGAGATGGAGAAAGTCAAGACTTTTTTCTGTAGATCTTGAAGCCTAGATACTCCAGGAACTGGATCACCTGTAGGGAAGCTTGCAAACATTCTGTCTTGGATGCTGCCCACACCAGCCAGTCGTCCAGGTAGGCTATCACCTGGATTCCCTTTAGGCGTAAGTGTTTGAGAGCTACATTCGCAAGCTTCATGGAGATCCTTGGGGCTATGTTTAGCCCGCATGGCATGGCTCTGAAGGCGTAGAGTCTTCGATGAAGCTTGAACCCTAGGTAGGGGGAGAGTTGACGATTGATTGGAACGTGCCAATAGGCGTCTGACAAATCTATGGACACGGTAAATGGCTTCTTGGGCAGTAAGGTCCTTATGTGTTGCATTGTTAGCATCTTGAACTTGCAGTTCACTATGAACTTGTTGAGTGGCGACAAGTCCAGAATGACTCTGAGTTTTTCTAAGTCCTTCTTCGTAACACAAAAAAGCCTCCCTTGGAATTTGTTGGACTTTACCCTTCGGATTACTCTTTTCTCCAACAGTTCTTGAATGTACTCCTCCAGAACGGGGGTGGAGTGTTGGAAAAATCGAGGGCACGGGGGTGGAGTGCTGTACCAGCTCCAACCCAGTCCATTCTTGAGTAGGCTGTGGGCCCAGGGATCGAAGGTCCACCGTTCCCGAAAATTCTGAAGTCTCCCTCCTAACGGTATCATCTCACTTTGACTGCTGTTGCCCTGAAGCCTTGCCTCCTTGACCGCAACCACCCCTGAATCGTCTCCCCATTGAGGGGCGTCTAGACGAACCTCTGGCTGCTCCTCTAGGCTTCGCTCGAAAGGTAGTTGACTGCCCTTCGAACGCTGGGTTAAATGCCGGAGACTGCGTCGACACGGCTTGGGGTACCCACTGGTACGTGGTCGGGGTTTGTGCCACCATCTGGGGCACCGTAGGCATAAGAAATTGCTGTTGCTGCTGCTGTCTGAATGGCTTGGCTGGCCGAAAGGGTAGCCTAGTCTTCTTGGTCTTCCTCTTTGGTTGGGGACTCTCATCCGGGGAAGACTTTCTCTTGAGAGATAGGCCCCACTTCTGGAGAAGGTTTCTATTCTCCGTGGCGGCCTCATCCACAACCTCCTTGACCGCTTCACTAGGGAAGAGGTCTTTGCCCCAAATGTTGGAGGAGATTAGCTTCCTTGGCTCATGCCTCACCGCAGCCGAGGCAAACACGAACTCCCTACAAGCCCTCCTAGCTTTGACGAAGCTATAAAGGTCCTTCGTCACTGTGACTAGGTGTGTCTTAGACACTACCATGAACATCTCATGGATCTTGGGGCCACTTGCCATTGTCTCCAGAGTCGTTTCATGAGATATTGAGGCAGCAAGTATTTCTTTTGTCTCAAGCTCCATTCGCAAAAGAAAGTCAGACAGCTTGGGGAGGTTCTCACCGAACTGACGTCAGGCAATATCAGCCTCCAACTTCCCGACTGAGAAGGTAAGATGGACGTCCTTCCAGTCCTTGTGGTCCATGGGTAGGGCCAAAGACAGAGGTTTACACTCCTCCAAGGAGGGGCATGGCTTACCTGCCTCGACTGCTTTCAGCACAGCCATAAACCCTTTCTGCATAAAGGGGAAGGCTCTAGAAGGAGAGGACACAAAGGAAGGGTGCTTCTTACTCAAAGCAGGTACCTTTGAGTTTGTGAAGCCCCTCTCTTTCATCGAGCTTGACAGTAAAGCTTGAGCCTTAGCGTGGTCCAAAACTATGACCTCCTTCGGCTCTGTTTCTTCCTTTGAGGCTGGTTCCTTCCTTAGACGGACATAACAGTCCGGATACGACTCCTTGCTGGGCCAGAATTCCACCTCCTCAAGGGGGACTGAGCCCAACTTTTCCGAAGTAACGATTTTTCCCGTCGTCATAGGCATGTGCTCAGCATACTTCCAAGGGTTAGCATCTGAGCACAAGGGAAGGTCTTTCACTCTGAGCTTCTTCTGGGGCCCACGTGATGCTGCAAGTCTCCGCATCTCCAGCTCCATTGCAGCCGCCTTCTCATTATTCTCCCTCTGCATCTGTTGGATCATTCCAATGATGGAGGAAAGGGTCTTTCCCAGCTCATCTGGGAGAGAGGACGATGTTGAGGGAATAGGTTCAGGAGCCTGAACCGGAGTAACCGACACCTCGTCGACCTCTTCCTCTTCATTGTCTGGAGCCTGCTCTACATCCTGGTCTTCTGCCAGAAGGTCATCTTCCAGACGCTCGGACACCTCCGACATCCTATCGTCCAATTGGTTGTCCTGCAGGGCGTCCACAACTTCAGCATCCACAGGGATCTGAACCACTGGTATCTCCACTTGAGACTGGGGAATGACTGACTCAGCTGATGCCCTGGGGAAAAGGTAAACCCTCATCTTCTCACTTGGAAGATAGGGCCAAGAAGTGTTCTTCTGAAAGCCCCTTACCCAGGTACGAAGCTTCTCCCTTGCTGCGTCCCTTGACTCCGCCGTCTTAGGGTAATCAAAAGCCTCAGTAATCAGGTTTGTACACACGATACATAACTGCGGGTCCCAATACCGGAGATCACCTTTGGAGACTGCGCATGCTGCGTGCCTCCCACACAAATCATGTCCGCAGAAGTTCTTGGTGCTGACGTTGCAGAAAACGCTTCCACACTTCGGATGGTCCTCCTGTAAAGAGAAGAAAATTCCATGAGTATCAAGTGAACTACGTATCACTGGATATACATAGCTTAGCATAACTAAACTAGAAAGGAAAGACACACACTTGTATTTCCCGCACAGTCAATTGCTGCAACCTTCCAGATAATAAAATCGTATGGTTAATCTATACTAGAGCAACCAATGAATAATTTCCAGAGGAAACAGGTGTAGCTCACACCCAAAAAAGTTATTTTAAATTGCTGGATAGTAGACAAGAAAGAACTCACTTTCTTTATCTGTAAGGTTGCACCAAAGGGCTGTGCAAGACAACACAAAAGTGTTAGAAAAACTTAGTGTTGTAACACATATTATACTATAGTTTTCTCCCTACAGTATATACTATACTAAAAAATACTGGCTACAGTATAGAAGGTAATGTGCCGGCCGGAACGTGCCGGCCGGCACACACCTTAGCTAGTTCCAAAGTATACTACTTATAAACTATAAGGTGGAAGAACGCTGGTTCAAATGCATGTGCCGGCCGGAAGTGACTGCTGGCCGGCAGCTAAACAACAACCACACCCGGCTGCCGGCCACTAATCGTAGCGGCCAGCAGACAATGGTGTGATATATAGCCGGCCGGCAAAGGTATACAACCAATGCCGGCCGGCAGCAAAAGAACCAGAGAACTCCGCCTGCCCGGCTGCCGGCCACTCAGTCCGGCAGCCGGGCTAGGGTACAACACTAGAAGAAAAACAGAATGGATGCCGGGATAAGAGACTGTACTACCTCATAACCCGGCAACCCGAAAGAGTGCACATAAGGAAGGGGAGAATATAACTTCAGGCTTCCTGACCAATGCCATCTGGCTCTACAGACAAACATGGATGAGAGACCAAGGTAGATCCGGGCAGCACTCAAAGCAGAAGACCCTTGCCGGCCGGCATGCACTGCCGGCCAGCAAGGGACTGAGTCAACCCCACATCCTAACCTATGCTAAGTACAGATGTAGAATGACGGACAAGAATGCAATGGCTAGGCCATCACAAAAGAAAGAGGGGGAAAGGGAGAAGAGGGTCCTGCCAACCTTGCTCTAATAATGAATCACCCGCAGCCAAGAAAACTCATCTTAGCCTAGGGGAGATCCGAGGAGGGAGGCCAGCAATACTTGCCAACTCCCTCGGAACAAAAGCAAGGAAGGCGTTGTTATTCACAGAAAAGAGGATCTCATCCTCCACACCGAGAACAACAACACTGGACTAGTCTGCTAGATCACAAAAAGAAGGAATCATCTCGTACAGAAACCTTCGAAAGTGAACCAAAGAGGCTAAGCCTCCTATGTCTGTTGTCAGTCTAGCAAGGGAATCTCAACCACAAGCTAGACAGAAACAGATTCAGACTAAGAACTCTGATGTCATGCCCCTTTCCTGAAGCCAGACTTACTGGAAACAGGAAAGAACAGAAACACCCTAATATAGTTGTATCTAAAGTCAATTCAGATAAACCATTAAGGTTAAGCCCAGGGCTTAAACAGAGGGAAAGGGATTGCACACCTTCTCCGAAGAGAAGAGAGCAACCGGGGAGTGTGAGAAAGTATACTAAGGCCCCATAGACAACTAGCTTAGGCACAAAGAGAATCGATTACCTAAATCACCGAAACTCACTCGTATACTATCTTGGAAGAAAATCAACATAATCTTAAATGTATAAAACTGCGTAAAGCTTAATAAAATTTTAAAACACTCGGAAATCTGAATATCATGCCGGAAAGTACTAGGGCCAAATGACTAGGCTACAAGGTCTAGCGTAGGCCAGAATCGGCAAATCCTTCGCTAAAACAAAAATACTAAAGGCATCATATAAAGAAATCCTATGTAACGCTGAACAGCTAAAATTATAAAAGCGAAAAAGCCGGGAACGTCGATATGGCTATCTAAATAACTCATACCTAGCGAGCGACAGCGTCCAGGACGCCTCCGGTAGGCAACAGCTCTTGTAACAACGATATCACTATCAAATCACTTTTAAAATTACCAAGAACTTACATTTATACATAAAAGAAATAATACTCAACTTATCAGAAGCAGAAGAAGTTGGAGAAGCATTATAAAGTTGAAATAATCCAAGAATTGCGAGAAACACAGGGAAAAAACACCGAGTTGTTGAGCTATGCAAAAAGGAATACAGATGGCCCGTGAGCGGCGCAATGCACGCTTACGAAACGGGAGAGGAGAGATACCTTGCGAGTGGCTCTCCTTTCTTTCTCGTTTTCGTTTTCTTGCCAATTGACCCCTTCGAAGTGTTAACTCTGTTCGGGGTGCAGATTGCTATGTGGCATGTCAAGAATACGTCCTCTGATTTGCGAGAAACACAGGAAAAAACACCGAGTTGTTAAGCTACGCAAAAAGGAATACAGATGGTGCCAGGATTGGCGCCAGGCACGCATACGAATCGGAAGATAGGGAGCCTTGGGAGCGGCTCCCCCTTTTTCTTTCCCGAATTCGTTTCTTGCCAATCGGCCCTTGTGAGATGAAATCTCTGTTCGGGATGCAGATTGCCATGTGGCGTGTCAAGAATACGTCCTCTGATATGTCGCGATATCCCTTTCAGGATCGATACTCGCTCCAGGAGTTAGAATTCTGGTACCTTAAGGTAAATTCTCTGGGAATATCGCCGTAGTTGTAATAAACCCTAGGAAGCTACCCTATAGGAACTTCCATCAGGACGACATGGCTTGAGCCCAAATATATATATATATATATATATATATATATATATATATATATATATATATATATATATATATATATATATATATATATATATATATATATATATATATATATATATATATATATATATATATATGACTCATGTACACGCATAATGAGGCGTCGGAATATGCTTTTTCTTCATTTATTATAAAATATTCGTAAGTATAAACTATGGTGTACACAGCTATCACTCTCTCAGGTACGTGAGCCTTGTCTACTAGAGTAAACAAAAGCAACTAAACTCCCTTCACTACCAAAATGCAATCTTGCTACAACAACAAGCTGAGTTTTTGGGTTTCGTGGAATTCTCATGATTAAAGAGTTCGCTTACCTTGACGTACAACATACATCTATATACATGAATTAGGACATTACTCCCCTTCCCCCAAGCTCCTCACTCTGGGAGGAAGTGCGCACTCGTCCTCATTAGTCTATGATATATGGATGATACTCTGACCCGGAATAGGCATGGCATGTACTAAACAGAAATGCAACAAAAAAATTATATATATATATATATATATATATATATATATATATATATATATATATATATATATATATATATATATATATATATATATATATATATTTTTGGGCTCAAGCCATGGCGTCCTGATGGAAGGTTCCTGTTTGGTAGCTTCCTTGGGTATAAGACTACTAAGATATTCCCAGAGAATTTAACCACAGGTTATCACAGAATTCTAACTTCTGGAGCGAGTATCTCAAAGGTTTCCCTTTAAGACATCGTAATACAACAGGGGACACGCATGTCTGAACGTGCCACATAGCTATCTTCACCCCGAACAGAGTTAATGCTTCGGTGTGTAAGGACTGAGAATAGCTGGGAGCCGTTCCACAGCTAATCTCACTCGTGGCTACTACTGATACTCGAGACGTAAACAAACGGACGCCATTGCTCTGATGACGTCACGCCCGTCTTCATCCTTTGTTTAGTAGCTGCCCTACTTAGACGGATTTTCCCTGTGTTATCTTTATCGCTTTGCATCTTCGCTATGTCGTTACCTTCAGCCTCGCCTTCTTCTGGAAAGTTGAGTACAAGGTTCCAGTATTGTTTAATTAAGCTCTGGCCGTAAAGTAAATATTACTTTTCGAAATAATTGATGTTTTGTGGCAGAGCTGTGCCTCTACCGGACCCGCCATTTTATGGCGTCGTTGTTGTTATGCATGTCTTATTTAGTTAGCCACAACAACGTTTCCGGCATTATATACTAATCGAATACATTAGTTTATTTAGTCTTCATAGCTAGGAACTTTTATATCGTGTTTAGACGCTTTTTATCGGTCATCGATTGACCTCATACCTTTCGGCTGCTATAGCCCCCAGGCCAGGAGCCTACATACAAGTGTTCATGCATGATTTATTAGTGATCCTAGACTAAGTTATGAAGATAGTGGCATTATTATTTTACAATACTTTTGACAGTGATGCAAATGTTTTCGCCTTCAGGGACCATATAGGGGATAGGCTAGTCAGTGATTCTTTCTAGCCTAACCTAATATTAGGACCCCTATATGCTTCCTTCATCCCCTGCCTTGGCATTCCCTCTATTTAGCCTTGATCCCTTTTCTGAGTAAAGGGATTAATTGTCTAATAGAGTATATATCGCCTCTCTGTCCTCCCTAAAGGAATGAACCCCCTTTAGGGCTGCGTCTGAGAGTGAGGTTAGGCTAGCCTACCTCTATGGCTAGGATAGTCTATGACTTTCCTGCGATAGCGATATGTCTTCTTCCTTGCCTAGTTCAGGACTTTTAGCCCTGTTCTAGGTCGGGTTAGGAAGGTTTCTCTGTTCCATGCTGAAACTGTACTCTTGCACCGTTTTAGCCGATCAGCCTGATCTTAGGTTAGGGAGTGTCCTCCCTTCCCTTAGTGGCCGCTCTGGTACAGAAACCCTTCCTGGGAAGACTTCTCTCTTCTCCCTCCCCACCTATCTCTTGTATAGCCTAGCCTATGCTTAGGTTAGTTTATACTCATCTGTCCCCTGTCCTACAACTCCTCCTTAGGGTGGAAGAGTAGGGCTACCCGAGCTTCCTTGTGCAGTCCACTCTGGTACATATACCTTCATAGTGTCCTATAAGGTTAGTTGCTAGTATAGTTCTGCATATGGGAGTCTCCCCCCCCCCCTCCTCTTGGGTGTTCCCTAGCCCTCCCTTGGGCTACCTAGCTCCCGGTCCCTAGTGACCCCTGCTCATGGATGTTAGAGCCTGCCTCTATCATGGGTACACCCCCTCAGGGAGGGGGAGGGATGTCTGGAACCCTGACGGTACTTCCTGCATCCCTTCCCCCCTCCCCCTGTCTCTCTATCTATCCGGGTGCCGGTCTCTTGCCGCCTCTACTGTCGGCAATACCTGCCTCCTACTTGGTGACTTCCCTACCCTTGCCGCCAGCCCCCCGTGTACCGGCTACTACCGGCGGCTCTCCTACTCCTATCTAATCGTCCGCTTGCCGGTCGATCACCGGAGTGCCGGCATATACTGCCGGAAACCCGATACTGCCTTTACCATCCTTATCCCAGTCACCAACCTGGCATCCTCCGACTGCCGGAGCCGCCGCTTCCTGCCGGCGTGCCGCCGTTGTGCCGGCGCCCGCCATCCTGGTATTTAACTGACTTTTGAAAATTGTCTGTTCTAATGCCAGAATCTATGCTGGAGCGAGCTCCGGCATGCCGGCGGCTTGCCGGATGCCCCGGAGGCGTCAAGAATACTTGCACCCCCTTACTGTAGCTATCTTAAGACTAGGATAGCCCTATATCGCAAACAGATAAGCTGCTTCTGCTATTAAGATCAGTACCTAGTACTGCTCTATTAGTGATCATGCTGTCTCTCTGCATTCTTCTAATTCCAGCATGCTATGTGCATCTTAGCACGGCTGGTTGCCAGAAGCAGTTACCCTTTAATGAGGCCTTCTGGCTCTTAACTGGGAACCGAATGAATTCGATCCCAATCTTGTCCTTGGTTTTCCATGGAGTTCCAAAATACTGGGAATTCTAGGAAACTATATCCAATGATCTCGGTCATTTGGATTATTCAAGGACCAAGCTTATGGTAACCAGCCGGGCGAGATGCATGGAGCATGTTCTCCTTTACTGTTTTCATTCTCTATGCATCACACCTTCTTTAAGTTAAAATTAATGATTAATATTAACTTAGTTTAAGAGCCATTCTTATGACTCCCCCATACTCATTTTCTCTTTCTTCCACAGGAGCAGCAGATGAAGTGTGACTTCGCCTTCTGCGCTGTGAAACGCCCGCAGTTTTACGGGCATACGGCTTGCAGGACTCACGCCCCTTGTGCAGACAAGAAAGGGGATTTGAAGTTTTGGAATCCACTGGATTGTACGGTCTGCCAGGCCCACCTAGTTGAGGCCTTCCATAACCCTCCCTCAGCGGAGGTTAGAGACATTTCTCGTGAAAAGCTGCGCAAGTGGGTGCGTGGCTTTCAGAAAAATGCTACTGGACCGTACCTGGCCACCGAAGAACTGAGGTCCCTGTTGTTCCCTAAGGCCTCCCCTGACTCAGTGGTACCAAAAGATGCGATCCCCACTGTCCAAATTACGGTGGAACCTGATGTGGTCATGGCTCAGTCCATGCACGAGTGTCGTTTAGATTCCGAGGATGATGAACAGATCTCAGACGTCTCGGAAGACACGGAGAAGACGCTTATGGCTCAAGGAGCGGAAGAGGACGAAGACAAGGTGGAGTACACCGAGTCGGAGCTTGGAGCTGCTCCCTCGTCCATCCCTCCTCCTACTCCTACACCGACGGAAATGTCCATTCCGTCTACCTCCTCGACTCCGGATCCTTCTTCTTCTACCCAAGAACTGATCCGGCTGATTAGAGCCGTCATGGACGACAGGCTGAAGGAGAACCAGGAGTCCATCAGGTCGATGATTGGATCCAGAGAACCGAAGAAGATTTCGGTCAAGGATCTCCCCGCTTGCTCTCATGCCAACCCGTGGAGGTATGCAGAGCATATGGTTATTGCGACCGGCAGGAACTTTGTTAGTGACAAGATCGGCACGGTCCCGTTGGAAGATGTGGAGTTCTTCCCAAGCTTTGAGGCCTACCCGGACTGTTACGTCCGGCTTCGTTCCGAACCTGCCTCGAAGGAAGAGACCGAACCTAAAGAAGAGATAGTGTTCGATCTCACAAAGGCCCAGGCTATGCCAGCCTCCGCATTTAAGAGTAGGGGCTTTACCTGCTCTAAGCTTCCGGCTTTGAGCAAGAAGCATCCTACGTATGTTGCACCTGACACTGCGGTTCTTCCTTTCTTGGAAAAGGCCTTAGCTGCATGCATTAAAGCGGCGGAAGAAGGGAAACCCTGCCCTGCACCGGAGGAGTGCAGACCCTTCTCCATCGTGACTCCCCCTGACGCTCGACACTGGAAAGATGTTCAGCATACTTTCGTCGTGGGAAGGCTCGATCCTGACGTCGCCGGACGTCAGTTTAATGAAGACCTCCCTAAGCTCAACGATCACCTCCTTCGCCGGGAACAAGACACGAAGGAGAGGCTTGCGGCATCTCTTTCTCATCAAGTCCAACTGGAAGTGATGGCCTGTGACACTAGAGTACCAGATCACTACATGGTACTCTCCAAATCCCACTTACTGACAGTAATGAAGGACTTGTACCACTTCATAAAGGCTCGAAGAGCCTGTCGTGAATTCGTGTTTGCCGGTGCCACCGTGAAACACGAACCCCGGAGGCTTATTTCCTCCAACATCTGGGGAAAGCACCTGTTTCCTTCTGACCTTGTCAAGGAAATAACTGACAGAGCCGCCACGGAGAATAATAACCTTCTCCACAAGTGGGGCATGTCCAGAAAAAGGAAACCCTCTCAGGACGATGGACCTCAGCCTAAGAGGAAACCTCAAAAGCCAAAACCCCAGCAACGTCAGCAACGACGTCAGTTTCCGGGACCCGCTACCTCCCAAGTGGTTGCCCAACCACAACAGACCTTTCAATTGGTCCCCCAACCGGTGTTGTCACAGTCACCGGTCTTCACCCCTGCCTTTGAGCAACCATCCACTACCTTTCATGCCAAAGGTAGAGGCTCGTTCAGGGGTGCAAGCAGAGACGCATCTCGCCGTCCCTCCAGAGGTAGAGGAGGAAAGGGAGCTAGCGGCCGAGGCAACAAGTCCTCGGGACACCAGAAGCAATGAAGTGCTTCCGGTGGGAGGAAGACTCCGCCAATTCCAGGATCGTTGGACCTTCGATCCCTGGGCACACAGCATCATCAAGAACGGTCTAGGCTGGAGTTGGACGCAACCACCCCCAATCTTCCAGCAGTTCTTCCAGCAATCGACCCCCCTTCTGGAAGAATATGTTCTAGACCTCTTGAACAAGAAGGTGATAAGGAAGGTAAAGTCCACCAGGTTCCAAGGGAGACTGTTTTGTGTTCCCAAGAAGGACTCAGACAAACTCAGAGTCATTCTGGACTTATCCCCCCTCAACAAGTTCATAGAGAACAACAAATTCAAGATGCTGACGCTTCAACAAATAAGGACCCTTCTGCCTCAAGGTTCCTACACGGTCTCTATAGACCTCGCGGATGCCTATTGGCACATTCCAATGAACCATCACGCTTCCTCCTACCTAGGATTTCGACTCCAAAGGAAAAGCTACGCCTTCCGGGCCATGCCATTCGGCCTCAATGTGGCCCCTCGGATCTTCACAAAACTGGCGGATGCCATAGTGCAACAGCTCCGCCTAAGAAACGTCCAGGTGATAGCCTACCTCGACGATTGGCTAGTCTGGGCTCCATCGCCCGAAGAGTGTGCAAAGTCTTGCAACGAAGTTACCCAGTACCTAGAACACCTGGGATTCAAGATCAACGAGAAGAAATCTCGCCTCTCTCCAGCTCAGAAGTTTCAGCGGTTGGGAATCCACTGGAATCTTCAGTCACACCGCCTTTCCATCCCCCAGAAGAAAAGGAAGGAAATAGCAGGGTCTGTCAAGCGACTACTGAAATCCAAACGCATTTCAAGACGACAGCAGGAACGAGTTCTAGGCTCTCTACAATTCGCCTCAGTGACAAACCTAGTGCTTCGTGCACAGCTAAAGGATGCCGCGGGAGTCTGGAGACGCTCGGCATCCATCGCTCGAAGAGACCTCAAGAGACGGCTTCCAAACAGACTTCGACGCCTCCTAAAGCCGTGGTCGGAAGCAAAGGCCCTGAAAAGGTCCATTCCTCTCCAACACCCTCCTCCATCACTCAACATCCACACGGATGCCTCACTGGAAGGCTGGGGAGGTCACTCCCACCTGAAACAGGCTCAAGGTACCTGGTCTCCACTATTCAAGACGTTCCACATAAACATCTTGGAGGCCATGGCGGTCCTTCTAACTCTGAAGAAGTTATCCCCGCCGCCCTCGATCCACATCCGTCTAACCCTAGACAACTCGGTGGTAGTTCGTTGTCTCAATCGCCAAGGCTCAAGATCGCCCCAGATAAATCAGGTGCTTCTCCCAATCTTCCGTCTGGCGGAGAAGAAGAAGTGGCACCTGTCTGCAGTTCACCTACAAGGATTCCGCAATGTGACAGCGGATGCTCTATCTCGGACAAACCCGATAGAGTCGGAATGGTCTCTAGACGCAAGATCGTTCTCCTTCATCTCTCACCAAGTCCCAGAACTTCAGATAGATCTCTTTGCAACGAGCGACAACAATCAACTTCCTCTGTACGTAGCCCCGTACGAGGACCCCAAAGCAGAAGCGGTGGACGCCATGTCACTGGACTGGAACAGGTGGTCCAAGATATACCTGTTCCCTCCCACCAACCTTCTGTTGAAAGTCCTCTCCAAACTGAGAACCTTCAAAGGGACAGCGGCCCTAGTGGCTCCCAAGTGGCCCCGGAGCAACTGGTACCCCCTGGTCCTGGAGCTGCAGCCCAAGCTGATCCCTCTCCCGGGCCCAGTTCTCTCTCAACAAGTACAGAAGTCGACTGTCTTCGCTTCATCATCGAAAATCAAGGACCTTCATCTCATGATTTTCTCTCCCTTGCCGCAAAGAAGAGGTTTGGGATCTCGAAGAAAAGTCTAGACTTCCTAGAGGAATACAAGACCGAATCCACGAGACGGCAATATGAATCATCCTGGAGGAAATGGGTCTCCTTTGTCAAGGCAAAAAATCCTAAAGAAATCACCATTGATTTCTGTATAAATCACCATTGATTTCTGTATGTCCTTCTTCATTCACCTTCATGGACAAGGATTAGCAGCCAATACGATTTCAACCTGCAAATCGGCCTTGGCTAGACCAATTCTATATGCTTTCCAAATTGATCTGTCCAACGACATCTTTAACAAATTACCAAAAGCATGTGCTCGCCTACGTCCAGCACCCCCTCCGAAACCGATCTCCTGGTCACTAGACAAGGTACTCCATTTCGCCTCCAACTTGGACAACGATTCATGCCCCCTCAAGGATCTGACTCAGAAAGTTATATTCTTATTTGCTCTCGCTTCGGGAGCTCGAGTCAGCGAAATAGTGGCATTATCAAGAGAAGAGGGACACATCCTGTTTACCGATTCAGGAGAAGTGACCCTCTCCCCTAATCCGACGTTTCTCGCTAAAAACGAATTACCCACCAAAAGATGGGGCCCTTGGAGAATATGCCCCCTGAAGGAGGATGTCTCTCTATGTCCAGTAGAGAGTCTCAAGGTCTATCTTCGCAGAACTTCGAACTTTGGTGGAGGCCAACTCTTCAAAGGAGAAACATCGGGCAGCGACTTGTCACTGAAACAATTAAGAGCGAAAATCACCTACTTCATTCGCAGAGCGGATCCGAACAGTACACCCGCTGGTCATGATCCTAGAAAAGTGGCATCTTCTCTGAACTTCTTTCAGAGCATGGACTTTGAAAGCCTTAAGAACTTTACGGGCTGGAAGTCCTCGCGAGTTTTCTTTAAACATTATGCGAAACAAGTGCACGAAGTCAAACATTTTGTGGTAGCCGCAGGTAGTGTTATGAAACCTGCACCTAACTCTGCGTAGAACAGTGAGTTACTTGGGACTCTAACTCTTCGGGTGCCTATGTTGACCCTCGAGCGATTCATAGTGATGTCTAAAAACACTTAGTGCTTTTATAACTGTTCTTATCCCAGGTGAAATGTCATAGTGTCACACAAGTGCCGCATGCCTTGAGCATGATGTGTTGTTTAAAGACTTGCGTTCCTCGAGAACGAGTACCTACTAATCCTGAAATTCCTTTTCAGATTCAAGAGCAAGCCTTTATTTCTATGTACATTATTATTACTGTAAATGAACTTTACTTTTGCTGTAAATTATTCAATTTCTGCATTGTGAAATAAAATTTCTATTTTATTACTTATGCGTCTCTTTCAGCTCCTACCTACTATGAAATACATACTGTCATAGTTTTATTTATTCCTCCTTTCTTATGGTCATGAAGAATTTAAGATGTCTAATCCTAAATTATATTCACCCTGTCTCAGTAAGGTTCCTACACGAAAACTTACTTCTGATAACCAAGAGATGAACTCTATACACAGTGCCCAACCACCACTGGTCTAATTCAGAATGTTCCTATACAAATATCAAACATTCTGCTTCATCTCTAAGTTCTTCAAGTTCTTCTGTCAGGATGAATAGCCCTTCAATACCACTTTGACGTCGGCATAGCCCATGGGAACTTCCTACCAAAGGGGGGCAGGATACTCCGTTCCTATGGTTCTTTACCTAAGATTACTTTGCTGTTTTGTCAATGCCTAGGCACTTAACACTGGAGGAAAATCTACCACGATACATTGATTCTCTGGTACTCTTCCATCAGGACGCCATGGCTTGAGCCCAAAAAACGGATTTTGAGCGAAGCGAAAAATCTATTTTTGGGTGAGATAGCCATGGCGTCCTGATGGACCCTCCCTACTACTTCGTCCAGTTTTGTTCCCACCCTACACAATTGTATCATGGTGATGGGCAGCAACTGGCTTCAGGATGAAGACGGGCGTGACGTCATCAGAGCAATGGCGTCCGTTTGTTTACGTCTCGAGTATCAGTAGTAGCCACGAGTGAGATTAGCTGTGGAACGGCTCCCAGCTATTCTCAGTCCTTACACACCGAAGCATTAACTCTGTTCGGGGTGAAGATAGCTATGTGGCACGTTCAGACATGCGTGTCCCCTGTTGTATTACGATGTCTTAAAGGGAAACCTTTGAGATACTCGCTCCAGAAGTTAGAATTCTGTGATAACCTGTGGTTAAATTCTCTGGGAATATCTTAGTAGTCTTATACCCAAGGAAGCTACCAAACAGGAACCTTCCATCAGGACGCCATGGCTATCTCACCCAAAAATAGATTTTTCGCTTCGCTCAAAATCCGTTATATATATATATAAATCCAGCCCCCCCCAAAAAAAAAATGACACATCATCCACAAAAAAGAAAGAAAAGAAATATTTCATGAAAAAAATGCACACAATACAATATAAATAATTCCACTAATTACTTCTTAAGACCTCTGCAAGTAAAATACAGAATACCCAATGTGAAATAAAAATCATAACGACAACGATTTCACACGCCCTCATCAATAACTTTACTTTGGTTGCGGGCAATACAAGCTTTTTGGGCGGGACAGGGGTAGGAATAGATATTCCTTCATCCCTCAATTTTACTTGTCCAGGTTTACGGCATAATTTCGCAACACAACTCACCACCACTGTTTTGCCATTTATTTAAATCACTACAACACTTGCCCTTGCAACTTTCAACCGATGGCAACCAGCCATTTTGCCGAGAAAATCATTCATGTTCCCGCTCTTCTCTTATAATATTAAGTATAAGGTATTCACATCTGCACATTCTCCAACACTGCCTATCCTCAAGGCTGAACTTTTAATCCTACAGCCACTATCCATTCGGGAACTGCCCCAATCCCAGCAACCAGGAATCTTATAAATACATGAATAATGCAGCATCCGCCTGACGGATCTCACCTGACCTATTTAACCTCTGATTACTTTTAGGTTCACTCAGTTACCACGACATTTTACATATACATTTAGCATCAACATAAGAACACATTATCATCATCACGTTTATTCAAAACACGTCACAAGAAGAAATAAGGTCTGTTCAAGCAACAACAATGCTTTGTATCACAACTCTGTTAGACTTAACCATCTTTACTCGGTACGGACCTAAATACGATGCCTCTAGTTTGTGTTTCCTAGGGTGTAATCGTTTTAAATATACACGATCGCCTACAAATACTTTTACCAGTGCGGTTTTGAACCGACCTTCGTACTTTGAGCTTTGCTTTTCATTAGCTCTTTTAAAAAATCTTTCAGTCGTGTTTCTCCTCAATAGATTTAATAATTATACACGGTATTGCTCAGTTGAATAATTTGGCAATTGTTGTGAATTAATGAGTACTGTATATGGTAACACAGGAACCTGTCCATAAACTAAAATGAAAGGCATGTCCCTCAGTGAAGCATTATATGCAATGTTCAAAGCTAGCTCAGCTGTAGGAAGCATGATATGCCAATGAATGGGGTTATACGCCACCAAGTAACGTAAAATTCGCACTACTTCCCTATTATGCGATTTCACTAACCCATTTGCTGAAGGCCTATATACGGTCACCGAAAAGTGTTTAATTTTCATCAAGTCCATGATCGATTTCGCCAACCTATTTATAAACTCGAGACCATTATCACTTATCAAAATTTTCGAGCAAACAAACCTAGTAATAAAAGAGCACTGCGCCTGGCCTAATGAATTTGCCGATTTATCCAACATTGCGTAAGTATGAGTGTACCGAGTAAATGCATCCACAAATACACATATATACTTATGTTGTGTTAAACCAGTAGGAAATGGTTCTACCACATCCATATGCAATTTATAAAATTAGATAGGAATCACAGGCCACTTTCTGGCTTCTGGTACAGTGTTTTTATGCTTTTTGAAACTGGTACATGCATGACAACCATATATATAATTCTCTATACATTTTTTATTCCTAACCACGTGCTATCCTTAATGTTCTATCCATCCCTAAATGCCCTGTATACAGACTTGCATGTACAATGTGGATGATTCGATAAATTAAAGAGGGAGGAAGAACTACCCATGCACAGAATTCCTCTCTTCTCTTCTCGTAAGCACAAAATAAAATATAATTTTCTATAAAAAAAAATCATACAAAGGCACATTTAGAAATGACAGATAACTCTCCGATTCCACTTTAATCACTGCTCGCATTCTTTCCATCCACTGCTTTTTTTTTTTTGTCCCTTTCAAACTTCTTTTTTGGCCCAACCTCCAGAGTCAATTAGACATGAATCATCAGGGCATTAATTCTGGACACCCCTGGACAAGTCCTCGGCCTCCCACATGTATTCACCTTCAATGCTCCTATCTCACTCTCTCTCTCCCTAATATATGCAACTCTCTATCTCTCCCTCTCTCTCTCTCTGTCCGCTACCGTATTCCATTTGTTCCATGGGGAGAATTCACATCCCGTTCTCTATTTTCTCTATTTTGATGGGAGTCTTCAATATTTTGGTTACGTTCTTCGTTCCTCTTTTGTGCCCTGTTGTTACTCATATTGCTGCACCTCTAGAGAGAGCATCAGCTACCTAGTTAGCTTTACCTTTTATGTTGTGAAAACCCTTTATATCATACTCTTACAATCTCTCAATCCATCTCACTTGTCGAAAAGTCAAATAATTTTCATAATACAAATCACGTAAGGAGTGATGATCGCTTTGCAACTTAATCGACTGACCTAATAAAAAGAACAGATGCCACTCAAGAACCCCCCTAATAAGCCAAAGCCTCTCGATCGAGCGCACTATAATTAATTTTTGCCCGTATTAATGACTGAGAAGCAAAACAAAATGGTCGCTCTCTGCTATTATTATCTCGTTGAGAAACTACGCCACCTATAGCTACGCTACTCGCATCTGTTGTCACTATAAATGGTCGATCAAATCTAGGATCTGCAAGTAATTCGTTGCTAGTTAAGTCAGCTTTCAAATGGTTAAAGGCCCTTTCTTCTCCCCCTCCCATATTTATCACTTTTTGTTTCTTTAAAGCATCTAAGGGTCTTGCTATCTCTCTAAACCCTCTCAGGGATTTACAATAATATTCCTCTAGCCCAAGGAACCCATCTACTTCCTTAGAGTTACGTGGCCTTGGGAAATCTGTAATAGCCGCTACTTTACTGGGGCAGGGTTGGATACCTTCTGGGGTTATTGAGTGACCTATAAATTCGACCTGTTTACACAAAAATTTTGGACTTTGACAAATTTATTTTCATACCATTACATCACAATGTTTCTAAAACTTTATGAATATTATCATTATGTTCTTTGGCCATTTTCCCTGTAATTATAATATCGTCTAAATAAACAAGAGCATTATGGCCAATCAAGGGAGACAAAACTGCCATTATTACTCTACTGTAGATAAATGACATGGAAAATTTTTATCACCGAAAGGAAGAAAATTAATCTGAAATATTTGATCATTAGCTATAAATGCCGTTTTACATTTACCGTCTTCCTGGATGGGTATTTGATAGTATCAAGATTTTAAAAATCAACAGTTTTAAAATATCTACTATCCAGTACTTTCACAAGTAATTCTTCGATCGAGGGCAATTGAAATGCATTATCCTTAGAAACTGCATTCAACTTCCTTTAATCAACACACAATCTTACCGAGCCATCCTTTATCCTAACAGGTGTAATTGGAGAAGCCCAAGGGAATTTGCTCTCCTCGATTATACCTAGTTTCCTTAATTTATTAACTTCCCTTTCTATCTCTCCCTGGAAATGAATGAGTACTTTATAAGGCCTTGACCTGATCACCTCTGACTGCCCAGTTTCAATGCTAAAGGCAATTCTATCAATCCTCCCTGGTGGCTCATCTCCAATTGCATTTACATCAGAATAATTATTGACAATGTCACCAACTGCAGGTTGATATTTTGACTGGCATAGTTTTCGTGCTTGCATAATCAAATTCTGAGTGCGTTTGTCAGTGGAGGCTCGAGTTGTGGTTCCCAACCTCCCATTATAAGCAATTTGTCATAACTCTAATTCACACACAGAATAACTTCCTAACAAAACTCTTTGATTTGACAAATTAACTATCGTTATATCAGCTCTGTTCTCTCTTATTTCCATCAAGCCCTCAAATATCATAATTGCCAAATTGTCATGGAGTTTAACAATGACCTTGGCTCCTTCCAGAAGAGGGCGACACGGGGTCACTGATATGCTCGTAAGTGTCTGGGGAGACAAAACTTCTCCTCTTCCAGGTACAGCTGTTACCTTACTTAAATGTCTCTCCGAGCCCGCACACACACTTACTACCACAGGACTTTCTGTAGGCAAAATGTACCTTCCTGCTTTTACTGTTATTGTATCTTTTCCCTCCAAAATGTATATTTGATTATTATAGATGAACTCAATTCCTAAGATAGCCTCGATTCCTGTAATTCCCAAGGTGGGCAAGACAAAAAAATCATATGTAAACTTCACAGATCCCACCTTAAAATTGATAACCCTTGTACGGTTTATGCGTAGTTTATTTCCTCCTGGTATGTCAAAGGCGATGGATGCCCGTGACTGTAGTGGGTTTGAGGAGAATCTTTTTTCATTCAGTGAGACGCTGTTTCCTGTGTCTATCAGCGCTTGAATGGATTTATCTGGCAGATCAATCTTAACTGCTAACATTCCTAGATGGCCGTTACGAGATATGGGGCACGGGCCAATGACCTCAGCTGCAACGGCTATGCTCCCTAGTGCTGCGGTGGTGAGGTCGTGGGTACCAATGGAGGTCCCAGTGTTTGTTCTGCCCCTCCGTCGTCACCACTTCCTTGGCAACTGCTTGTGATGTCATGTGGGGGTGGGCTGGGGGGGATCGAACTCCCTCGTCTCCCCCTTCCTCTGTTTCCTTTTCCTGCAATGTTGGGCGGGGGGGTGTGTGTGTGCCACGGCCCGCCCGCCCTCGGTGTTTTTTTGCTGAGCACTCTCGAGATAGATTACCGTAGGCCTGACAAGTGTAACATCGGGCGGATCCTTGGGTGGAGCACTAACATTGTTGGTGCGCCATCTCCCCCACACTGCCAACATTTTCTAATTTTCTGACTGCATTCTCCCCTAACCCCCGCTTTGGGTGTCGATGAGTGTCTCTCATGCCTGCCAACTACTTGGATTCAGGCCAATTATTCCCAGTCCTTCTTTCTTCTGGCAAATTGGCTAAAAAGTTTTGTATTTCCCTAAATACGTCTGCTAACGAGCGATTGTCATTGAACAAATAGCCACATAAATACGGATTAACTAATCTGTGAATATGTTTACGGGCAATTACTTTTTTATCACCTGGGAGATTGACAATAGCAAATGAATCGCAATCCCGAAAAATACGAGTTGCGAAGGTAAGAATGATTCACCTTCCCGTTTTTTGGGTTTGTAATTTTCTTTTATGTCTCCCTTTCTCGGATCAGATAAGGCATACTACTTCTCAATCTAATGTCGTTTTATATCAGTATAACTTCTTGAACTGTCTTGTGGCCGACACATTACTTCCATTGCACGATCATCTCTCAGCAATCTAATCACTTGAATAGCTTTTTCTCTTTCCAACTACCCATATGTGGCTACTTAAAAGTCCCTCAAAAATACTTCAATCGATCCAAAACCTTCGTTGGGTCGCTGATCATCAAAAGGCCTAACACTTGGCTTGAGTTCTGGCAACTTTTGAACTAAGATTTGCGTATCTTCCCTCGGCTGTGCATGTGTACTTTCACTTTTGTGCGTTTGAACTTCGTTTATGTATTTCGGATATGCTATAGTTGCCCGTCACTCCTCTTCTCGCTCACCCAAGAATCTGTTCATTAGCTGCTCTAAATTTTCTAACTAATTTTCCAATTCTTGGATTCTAATTTCCCGTCTATATTCTTCATCGGGAGCGCTATATTCCACTACTCCTATGTTCTCATCTCCTGCAGCAGCAACGTCTGCTATGTCAGTCCTCGTGTATCTAGGCCTCTTGAACTTTTGTTTTACCGGCTCAAAGAACAATTTTGCACACAGCATACAAAAACAGAAGTATTTTTACATCTGACACCAATATGACACTTGTAGACCGATAATGAGACGCTGGAATATTGGTTTTCATCAGTTATTACAAAAGGTTCGTAACTAGACACTATACTGTACACAGTTATCACTCTATCAGGTACAAGAGCATTGTGTACTTGAGTGCACAAAGGCAAATAAATCTCCATTGCTACCAAAATGCATTCTTGCTACAACAACAAGAGAAGTTATAGGTATTTGTGGAATTCTTGTGATTAAAGAGTTCATTTACCGTGACGTACAACACACATCTATCTACATGAATTAGGAAACACACACACACACACACCTACATATATATATATATATATATATATATATATATATATATATATATATATATATATATATATATATACATATATATATATATACACTATATATATACATATATATATATATATATATATATATATATATATATATATATATATATATATATATATATATATATATATATATATATATATATATATACTATATATATACATATATATATATATATATATATATATATATATACATATATATATATACATATATATATATATATATATATATATATAATACATATATATATATATATACATATATATATATATATATACATATATATATATATACATATATATATATATATATATATATACATATATATATATATATATATATATATATATACATATATATATATATATATATATATATACATATATATATATATATATATATATATATATACATATATATATATATATATATATATATATATATATATATATACATATATACATATATATATATATATATATATATATATATACATATATACATATATATATATATATATATATATATATATATATATATATATATATATATATATACATATATACATATATATATATATATATATATATATATATATATATATATAATACACATATATACATATATATATATATATATATATATATATATATATATATATATATATATATATATATATATATATATATATATATATTTATATACATATATATATATATATATATATATATATATATATATATATATATATATATATATATATATATATATATATATATATATATATAAATGACAAATCGCTGGAACGTGCGATGTCTCAAGATGACAGCAGGCCGGGAGGAAAAAGGAAACGAAGATTGGACAAGCGCTTTCGTGTTATTATTACACCTCTTCACGGTCTTATGGTTTAAAAATACAATTAGAATACAAAGAAACCTCTGTGATGACGTAAAACAGAAAAAATGAGCAAATTACAAATTACTTAAAGGC
>NC_090729.1:41324667-41332167 GCF_036898095.1 Palaemon carinicauda
AGCACTATGAAGCTTCATCTGTGGTGGATAATGTAAGAGGGTATATATATATACTGTTAAAACCTCTAGACGGCATAATGCACAAAATATATATTTGAAATAATACTCAACTCATTTCTCCCAGGGTGAAAAATAAGTCTAATCCTGATTTTGAAAACTGTAATTATCGTAATGATTCCTAAAGAATATAATCTTTTCGTTTGTTTTAAGAAAAATAAAAAATTCCATAAGATTCTCTTTCCAGACAATCCTTTTTTCTTTTTTTTATATATATTCAATGTTTTGTAAATTGCATCTTAAAAGGTAAACAATCGTTCATTAATTGAAAAACTCACTTTGTTTGTGTCTTTGCGTGTTTATGTTTGCCCATTGTCCTCCGATAAGTGTTCAGGCTCAAAGTGACAACTCTATCGACCACTGAACTTTGGTCGAGTATGATCCCGTAGTGGATTGAAGCCTGAGATCCCATTCAGTCCTCGGATTCCTAGATCATTTGAATCTCTATAGATTTCCGATATTGAGATAGTTGTTTTGTACCAAACAGAAGCGATAGAATGAGATTACTGATAAGTATAAAGGTGTTAATATTGATACATAACCCAAAGGAGTTCAAGAATATATGATTTTCTTATCAGTTTCCTCTGCTTGCTCTTTAATTTTGTGAATTTACAAAAACAGTAATAATTGAAGAGGTATTTTACTTTTCATCCGTAGGCAGGAATAGAATTCTGTTAAAGGCTGGGCTAATGATGATGGGTTATTGGGTTCGGAATACTTTCTATGTTACAATGGGATGAATGTTAGTTATCTCGTATTTTTATAATTAACAATGAGACATATAGAATCGAGAATGACTATATCTTCAAAAGAATTACCATTTTTCATTTACATACTATCGATATATCATGATGGAATTTTTAAATGATTCACGGTTAACATTAACCCAGAATCAACAACGTATATTCATTTTACGACACCCACTTGTTTCCACTGTCAGAAAAAAATAGAAAAGCAATTATGGCAATAACAACTGACAGGTAAGGAGAGAAAAATCTTCAAGCCCAACTTCAAGACCCAAATATATGTATGTGAGTTTGGTAGCGAATACATACCTGAGCATTTTGATATTATAAGTTAATCACCAATACAATATCTGTCAACAGAAAGGTTTGACGTCGTTGCTGCACTCCTAATGTACAATATTTCGTATTAGTTGGAGCTGAACCCATTCTATTGTAAAGAATCTAAAATCGTAAATCGGATGATTTGTTATAATTTTATCTGATACCTGAGGCAGTAGGTAGCTTCACATGCTTTTTTTATGGGTAGGGGGTGGGACACCCTACATAGAGTGATGGAAATACATATAGTAGCCCTGAATTTCTGGAAGATGAAATAGATGCAGTTAGAAAAGCAAGAAAGGTTTTATGAAACATATAATATTGTATTTAATGGTGTCTTGTGAGTGGAAAATATTTTTTTTTGTGATGTTAACAGAAGAGAACCCAATCCTAAAAGTCAAAAGCCTGGTTTTCTGTGGTAGATTTATAGATATTCTTCATTAATGAAAACATTAGTTGATTCAGCTCCAGAAGACAATTCAATAAAAAAATAGACATGCAGAACCTTTTTTAGCAATTAGTAAAAGTACCACATTTAGATTTTCCAGTAACTGAATCGTATTGTGCGCGTGCTGAAGAAATTTCTCCTTTAATAATTTTATTATAACTATTTAGCAAGTTTTTTTCTGAACATCGTTATTATAATAAAACTATAATACATTGCATACTAAACATATATTCCTCAATTTTGTATGATTTTTTTTTTTCCTTTTTTTTGTGGATTGAACAAAAAATGGTAAAAGCTTCATAATTTTTTCGAGTATACGTTATGTTTCATGATAATGATACCATTCGTATTGGATATTTATAATTCTCTTTTCCGAGGCCTTTTGAAAATCTGTCAGTATGTGTGGCCTCATTGAGGTTTGCAAGTGCAGTGGCATGGAGTAAATTTACCCACAGCATGACTTAGGTACTGGAGAATGTTGGAGGAGCTTGCCAATGGAAAAACTTGGCAGGGACGACCAAAGGGTCTCCATACACCATTTCAGCTCCCAAGAAATCCAGGGTGTCTTTAGGAATGGTCCAAAGTCCCAGAAGGATCCACGGAAGCTGAGTTAACAAGTTGGAATTATTGCAGATGGACATCAAAACTGGTTTGAGGATCTATATAAGACGGATATTGAATTTTGCATGCTTATAACTTTTGGCCCACGAGTGAAGTGGTCAATGACAGTAAACAACTAACGATGTCCTTGTGTTTTGGGTAGGTGACCTACTGTGTTGACATGAATTTGGAAAAAACAATAATGATTTTAAAGGAAGTCACCAACGCTCAAGACCTGGTGTCGATGTACAGGCATGGATCCATCCTTAGCATCCTTATTAATGATGTGCCAAATTAACTTTTTCTTCAGTATATGTGCATTAGATCACCGTGATACATGCAAAAAGCCACATGGCACATTGGGGCAGGTATCCATAGTTGTGGTCTACCAGTACTGACGTCACGGAAAAGGGTAGCGTTGGAGTTGTCAAGGGTGACGTCTTCAAATCAAAGGAATCTTTTTGTTTGGCTTCTACCAAGGATTGTATGACAATCCTAGATTAATGGCAGCCAATGTGTTTCCTGAAATAGCATCGGCAACTGGATTAATTTTTCCAGAAACTTGTTGAAGGTTGCAATTGTATTCATGAAGGGGAGAGAGATGTCGGCGTAGATGGGCAGACCAGGCTTCAAACTGTTGAGTGAAGGCATGCACCAGAGACCTGTGTCAGTGCTAATGACCAATAACAAACCTTCTAATAAGTGTAGAAAGTAATAGACAGCCTAATGCACTGTTAGCAATTCGTGATCGAAGGAAGAGTAGCCAGATTGCACCTTGGACAGCTTCCTAATGATGAAGGGCAATGGCTGGGACGGGTGGTGGCTGTTGACCACCTGCTCGAGTACTGTAACAATAGTGATGTCACTTCCCTCCATCGAGAGAGGAAGAAGGGATTGACGCATGGGAGAACTAAGAGCAGCAGCACTTGATATAGTATTCTTTGCATTGCAAAAGGTCGCTTCTTGAAGGGGAATTACTTCAGGTCTTTTGGCTAATCCTTGAGGGAGATATAGAAGAGGCAAGAGTGTTGGCGATGGCTTGCTGGAACCGGTGATAATAGTTTATCATGCCCCACAATTCTTGCAGTGCTTAAACAATCAAGGGCATAGGGAAGTTCTGAACAGATATTACCTTCTTAAGTAAGAGGTGGACTCCTCCAAGAGTGATGCAGTACCCAACGATACTTTGTTGGCAAAAAAGTACACTTGTCATACCATCTACAAAGTAGTTTTCTTATAGGCAGTCGAGAACGATGCGTTGGGGACAAATGCGTTCGTCTTTGGATGAAGAGAACACAATTATGTCTGCCGCATCATGACACAATGAAAGGTAGCCTCTGCATTACAAAGACTATAATAGAGTAATTTAAGATGTATATAAGGTTTACGGAAAAACGGGTGGTGATGGTGGTCTGAGGGATATCTTCTTGGTTTATGGACACTTAATTGTACCCCTTCAAGAGGTCTAGCGTGGAGAAAATCTTAACTTTGTGTAAGTAGCAGGTAAAATTGGTGATGTTTGGGAGGGGGTGGTGATCTGGTTTTATCTGCATATTCAGATGCCTGAAATCACCACAAGAGCATTGTGTAAGGGTGACAACCGTGGACTTGAGACCTATTGAAAAAGATCCATTTCTTCCATTTGGGTGAATGGTTGTTTAGCCGGTACCAAACAATCTGGGGCCAGGTGCCTGCATCTGACAAGCACAGGTGGCCCCGTTATCTTCATATGATGATAGACACTATGTTTGGAGGGAACCATGGGTTTTTGGCAATGTTGTGGATGGAAGAATTACACGGGGGCACTGATGTGGAGAACAAGGTCATAGTGAGGGATTGAAGAGGTGTTGATGAGTAAGAGTCTGCGTTGAGTAACCATCAGTGACCAACATTAACCAGGAGTGGGAAATAGGAGGAAAAATGGGAGATTCGAAATCTGACGTCTATAACGAGAAAAATCGAATTATATTTCGCACTCCCAAACGATAAATTGACAGTCTTGTACCCATGGTTGGGAATCGCAGAATTGTTAGGAGCTACCAGGCAGATGTGTGGAGACATAAAAAGACTAAGTCTTGACCTGGAAAGTGGTTTTTGTAGAAGAGAGCATCAAGCACCATTGTGTACCAAAATCCCCACGCCGGTACTTGCATTATGAAACAAGAAAAAGAAAATTATGAGGGGGGCGGGGGCTACCACCACAAGCTAACGCTTATTTACATCTTTTTTTTTTGGGGGGGGGGGGGGCGGGGGGGGGGGAGGGGCACTGAAAACCATTTGCATATGATGCCCACACCAGCCGTACATTTGAAGTGGTAGTAGCATAGCTGTGGCTGATGGATGTCAGTAAGGGGCTGAGAGGTCGTTGGTTGGGGAGGGACCAAGAGGTGGCATATGTGGGTGATGGTGGCCTTTTCACCGCTCCAGCACATGACATTCTTCCTTACTGAATTCACAAAAGCTTCAGTTGATGTTGAATAGTTTTCCTCTTTATCAGGATGGAGGTCATGAAGGTGTTGATGTTGCTGTCGATAAGGATATAAACTTTAATCATTGGGTGAGTACTGCTCCAGCATGTATGTTTTGAGAGCGCCAAATGCTATTGGGGCGTCCCCCTGTTCACAGAGCAAATTAGTGATTTCCGGAAAGTGTCCTTGGGGATCGTGACGATAACATAGTCTACTTTGGTGCTCGAGTGAGTCATGCCCTGCATGCAAACTGAATCTCGAACACTGAAAACAAGCAATTGCCTCTGTACTAGTGAAGGCGGAAGTTTGATGGATGCGGCACAGAGAGAAGAATCAAGGTAGGAGGGTGACATTATCAATACCTAGGGCATAGCAATGAGGTGAAAGGCAGGAGGGAACTGTTCCTCCGGCGGTCACCAATTAAGCGAGAGAGGCGAGAGGAGAGCATAAACCTTTATTACACAGACAACGAGCTTTTAGACAAGTTCTTCTGAGCAAGAACATCACAAAATTTCAAGCAGAGTAATTTATGAAAAAGCAAATTTGAACAGACTCTTTTTTCAGTTTGGGTGAAGAGCGAGATATAAAAAAAAGTAATATACCGTTATTGTGTACAAATGTGTGTGAAACATGTGCACTTTAGAATAAATCCTCCTTCTTCGATATCCATGTCATCTAACTGCTTACCTGACTTAAGAGACTTGTGTTTAGGGTTATCTTAGATAGAAGGTTTCCTACATACTTTAAGTGTTAGAAATCAAGGGAATTGTGGTCTATCCTATCAACTTTAACTATCAAAACTTTTATCGTCTTTAGCAGATATCTGCTGCTTAACAGCACTGCTGTTTTTCAATTGTGTCATATATGTGTTGCTTGTTAATTCCTCATCTTAAATTGTAAAAACAGTAATTCATGACAAATTTACTTTAAATTACTGTTGGTAAAATATCGAACCTATTAGTTACCTACGCCATTTAAGCTGCGGTGGGACCAAATCTCATAAAATATAGTGGGATAGTTGGCCATAACCTAAAAACAAATTAATTAGATTTTTCAGTGATTTGGTAGAAATTTGATGCCTAGGTCATTAAATTTTAAAGTACGATTCACTAAGCTCAAATTACTATTTGAGCAAATCTCGTGAAATTTCGGTGGGATGATTGACCATGATTCAAGGATATTTTGATTACAATTTTGAAGAGATTAATTCAAAGCTCAAGGTCAAGGTTATGAAAGAGTTAAAAGGAATTTCTTACTCTATCGTGGTTTATTTGTATCAATTTACACGAAACTAGTCACTACCCTTGTTTTTGTATTCATTTGTTTGTATGTCTGTGTGTGTGTTTTTGATCCGCATAACTCAAAAATTATTTACCAAATTTCATAATATTATGTAAGATGATAGGATATGATCCAAAGACAATTTGGTGAGATTTTAGAAGTCATTTGATAAAAAATCAATGCCAAGGTCATGTAAAGGTAAAAAATTTAATTTTGCCATATCCTGGCAAATTTTTATCTGATTTGCATGAAACTACTGCCATGGAATACGGTAACTAAAGGTGAATTAAACTAACATAGCATGGCTTAAATGTTTTAAAGAGTTTGAGAGACATTGTAAAGATCAGAAAACAGCAGTATGGATCCATGATGGGGAGAGGGACTGTGGATGCCATCTTCATAGTTAGGCAGTTACAGAAAAAAAATGACCAGAAGGAAACCAGAGGCTCTTCTGTGCTTATGTAGATTTAGAGAATGCGTGTGATAGAATATAAAGAGAAGTGATGTTTTAGTGCTTAAGGGAGAGGAAAGTCCCGGAAAAGTAGGCTAAAATGGTAAAGATCATATAAAAAAGAACAGAAGCAGAAAACTTTGAGGTTGGACTTGCATTACAGCAGGTGTCAGTATTATGTCCATTTTTATTTGTATTGGTATCACATTTGTCAAATAAATGGACCAGAAAGGAAGAATTAATGGCAGTTACTATATTCAGACGATTTGGTGATTACTCCTGAAAATAAGGAAAAAAGCAGAAAAGGGTGGTAGAATGGTAAAAGACTTTTAAAGGGGGTGGCTTGAGGGTAAATAATGATAAGAATGAAGCTATGGTGAACAGTAAGGAAGGTAGGGGCAGGATAGCTATGCACGAAAGTAGATGAGTATTTATAAAATAAAACAAGTGGAACACTTTAGACAGTTTGAATCTACTATAAATCAGGAGGTACGATATGAGGCTGAAGTTAAGAATAGGATAAAAGCATAATGGGGAAATTGGAGGGAGGTTTGCAGCATTTGTATCTGACAGGAAAATACCAATCAAGGTAGAAGTCCAGATCTAAAGCACAACAAAAAGATCAGAGTTTATAAATGAACCATATACTTAGGCTTTAATGGGATCGTCTGCCATTTAAGCCCAAATCATTATATATCATTATATTTTTCATAATTTCAAGATATGTTAATTGTGTTATTACTCTTTTCATTATGTAAATATTTCAGTGGCATCTCCAAAAAATTATTGTTTTCATAAATAGATATAAAAAAAAAAATATTTTCATCTCGAAAAATACTGCAGTACATTAAATTTATATTAAATTAATTGCTATGAATAATACTAGTGAGAGTTTGGAAATATTAGTCAGAGGAATTTTCTTTATCTGCATTGTTTCATTATAATATTTATATATATAATTTTTTAATAGAAAATTATACAATATTCAAAATAACCTTGTAATTAAAATTCCTCCGACCAAATTATTGCGTTTTATTTCCCTTTCTAACGATTGAGAAAGATAGTTTTGAATGTCAATAACTATGAAGCCGAAATATCAGCCCTCAAAATCTTGCAACAAGAATACAAAAA
>NC_090729.1:41339667-41344667 GCF_036898095.1 Palaemon carinicauda
TAGATACCCGCGTATGCCTATGAATTCCTATGCACACGATGTTAACTTTAGGGGGATAATTCCAATGGCTATTGCTCCCGCTAACGATAGAGAGAAAGGCTTCTGTGGTTTTACCAGACTATGGTTTATTTTAAGAGGTCATCTGAGGCGATATACGGTCATTTTACTTCATGTGCAGATATTCTCGTAGCTAATGAGTATAGTTGAGATAATATCATACACCAATATTCTTGGGGCTTTGAAAATGTCTTTGGGGGCAATTCTACAGCAATAACATAGACGTAACGATCTTGTACATGGTGTGAAGGTAATTTACTGATGTTTGATTTGAACATAGGATAAAATATGTAATTTTATTATATCAGAATATATGCAACATTAAAACAACATTTTATTACAAAAGAGTTTAATAAATGTCCACTTATTTATAATCTAATTGTATAGCATTACAAATAATGATCTGTAAACTGATAGAAGATACTTCACAACAATATAATTATGATATGAAATTTATTCATTACCATAGTTTTATAAGTTTCTGATTCTCCAAACTTATTTCACAAAGTGAAATAAATGACAGTCTTATTTATAACCACATTTTAATATTCGTTTTACTACCATCTTAATTATACCAAATTTGTATACTCTTTAATAACTAGTGGTCTATTGCTATTGATTCGTATGGTAGACTATTGTTCTTATTATTTTTCGTGTTTTTATGTTTCTATTCACAAATCTGCTTGATGTAAGTAAATAAAGAATGTTTTTCATTCAATCGTTACCTTTTATAAAAAAGAAGATTTTTTTTTACTCTACCTTATTTTATGGAAGGTAGGGATTAAAAAGGAGAAACATATACTGTAGTAAGGGATCTACACTGCGACCATGATATATCACAAAAGCGCAACACCTGTCTTGTGATCTATATTTACATCATCATCTTTCTCATTCCTTCTTGACTTGAAGTCTGCATTGAAAGCTCTTACAGTGATATATCATATAATTCCTCGATTTATTAACCCTCCCTTTTGAAATAAGGCACGTGTTAGGTGCTGCCAAATGGCTGTGACGGACTACTATTTATCGACAGTAAAGAAGTGATGAGATGAGCCACCAGTCCTAAGATCGTGCATAACACAAAACATACATTGAACGTCACTTCTTTAGGGTCGCCATTTAAAATTTTAGGTTTAAAGGCCAATCAGGAGTGACAGAGGCAAGGAACAGTTATATTGCCCTACCAAGCACGACGATACACTAGAGACTGATCATATGTACATATGATCAACGTCTAAGCTTTTCTCCATTCAAGATAGGGCCAGGGAGGGCCAGGCAATGGCTGCATACCTATAAGCTCCCTAGAACCCCTGACCATACTTAGCTGACAAGGTTGGTGAGGTTGCAGCCAGGAACTTACGAATAAGAGCGGGACTCAACCCCCAGTCAAGTGTTCACCAGGAGTTAAATTTTCAAATTAAAAAAAAAAGAAATGTAGTGTTCAATGCGAATCGACAGGAAAAGTGTGATTGTTTAAACTCGTTCCATTCAAGTTGGGGCGGACCTCAGAGGTCATCGATTGGTTCAGCACCTTCAAAATGGGTACCAATCGCTTCGCCTCGTGACACCCGACTTCGCTTGTTGGTGTCCCTGGACCCTCTCTCCATCAGGGGCCAAATATAGCGTTGGGGGGTGGTCGTATCAACCACTCTCTATAGCCGTCCATGGTTTGAAAACTGTCGAAACTAGTCCGGGTTAAAGATTTCAACGACAAAGTAGTTAAGCCAGACAATATGTCAGTTTGACGATGGTCGAATTGCCCAGTTGAAACTTGGGAAGGCAAAAGAAAGCTTATCTGATTGCTATTTCGAAAAAAAGTATTGCAATTCATTGTCTTAGCTTCAATGAGTGTTGATCTGAATATAATGAAAAAAAGAATATCTTGATACTGCTGCTGAGTGTAGTATAAAAGAATCTCTCTCTCTCTCTCTCTCTCTCTCTCTCTCTCTCTCTCTCTCTCTCTCTCTCTCTCTCTCACATAGTAGGACATATATTATAAGAACCACATATGGCAGCCAAGTCTTGAAATGGAGAATTTAGAAGCATTTTTAAAAATATTGAAACTTTTTTCTTTTCCTTAGGATATTTAAAAAAAATCACCATTATATTATATATATTTAAAAAAAAAATATGAACCTTTAGCTGAAATGTTTGCCGCAAAGACCTAAAGGCGATAAAGTAACTGAAGGATATGGGACCTATCTTGAGAGAGAGAGAGAGAGAGAGAGAGAGAGAGAGAGAGAGAGAGAGAGAGAGAGAGAGAGAGAGAGAGAGAGAGAGCGAGAGAGAGAGAGGTCTGGAAGTAAAAGAAAAATGTCTCAAAATGATGAAAATTTTGTATAAGGCCAGAGGCATTAAGTGATGATTTAAGATTTTCTCCGGCTCACTTGCCATGACACATAGGTCGTTGACTTCCTTTAACCACCTGTATTTCTTTGAATGAATTGCAGCATACTAGAATATTTTTGCTATATTCTTGAATCTTAAAGATGTTCTTGTTACAAAGTACGAAAATCCTTACACCATATGATAAAAAAATTATTATTTCCAATCGCAGGAATAGATTTACTTAATACCCAGTGTTTATATTTTCCGAAAAAAAATCTAATCCTAGCTACCATCGAGCACTATTGCTCATGGCATGCAAGCAGTTGATGCAGGCTTAACCTCGCACCCAAGCAAATCCTCCACATTTCTTCGCCACTGTGCCACTATCATCGTAGCTTTCTATTTTCGTTCCTCTTTTCCAAATAATTTATTTGGTAATAAAGTACATCGTATTTCAAAGAGAACACGAGTAAATGAATAATTTATCATTCTTTTGTTCAAAATCTAATTCAAAATATTATTTTTCAAATTACTTGAAGGTTAAACGTAAATATGATTTTCTAAGTATAGCTGTTTGACTAGGATCTTCGATCAAATGATTCCCTTCAGAACATTCAAATCGACTCTTGCCTAAAAATAGCTTTATTTATTTTTTTTCAAACAGTCTGACGGCTGCGTCCCTTATATGGCTTCCAAACATCTAATTCATCTTGAAATATCCACTGAATGGCTTTGAAACATCTATTTTTTTAGCTATAGAATATATAAACCTTGTATCACGTAAACAGAATTCTTTAGCTCTTACCTTTGTTGGATATGTGAATTATAAATTTAGTTATGTTTAAAAAAACAGTAGGTAAAATCTAGCTTATGAGAATGTTTATTTTGGTTTGTTTTCTCTTCCTATTAATTCTATTCACTTGAAACTTATATAGAAGTTTTGTTTACTTTTTAGCATCTTGTATATGAGAATTACAAAGACAATTTATTATGTAAATATGTTGATACCCTAAATCGGGGAATTATTGGGATAGATTTTTTAATGTTCATTTGTAAGTATCATATTTCCAATAATCTTTAGTTAGATTAGGACCCAGTTTTGGAGAGATACTGGAGACTATATGAGAAGTTTACTTATTATTTTTACCCTCTTTACATTGAATGCCTAAAGTTTTATTTGACCGTAACACGTTTTACATACCTAATGAAAATTATTTTTGTTATTACTACCCAAATTACTTTTTTTAAATTATTATTCTAGGAAAGAAGAATGCTACTTCTCTCTCTCTCTCTCTCTCTCTCTCTCTCTCTCTCTCTCTCTCTCTCTCTCTCTCTCTCTCTCTCTTAAAAGAAGAACCTGGCAACTACAGACCTGTATGTCTAACTACAGTGCCTTGCAAAATCTTAGAATCAATTGTAATCGATTCAATAGTAGAACATATAGTGAAAAAAACAATCTGGTCTTAGACAAAAGAGATCATGTGTGACAGATTTTTTTGAATTTTTCCCAATATATGTTTAGCATTTAGGACCAAATCAGGGCAATAGACATCATATACATAGATTTTCAAAGGGAATTTGAAAAAAAAAATCCTCATTTGAAAAATTATTGATCAAAATTGCACTAGGCATAATTGATGAGACCGCTGAATTTGATCGAAGATTGGCTAACAAACAGAAAACAGAGAGTCATAATCAATGTAGAGGCTTTAGTGTGGGCAGCTGTTACAAGTGAAGTATCTCAATGATCCGTTCTTGGCCCATTGTTATTTCTGATCTAAATTAACGACATAGATTTAGGAGTAACTAGCAGAATACCCAAATTTGCCAGCAATACTAAACTAGGCATAAATGCTCCAAACTCAGAAAACGTGGAAGTCTTAGGAGAGGATCTAGTAAAGCTGAGCGAATCGTCCAGAAAATGGCAAATGTCTTTCTAGTGTGGTAAATGTAAAGTGCTGCACAAAGGTCATAGTAACCCTCAGTCAGTTTGTTCACTGATGGGTAATGCAATAGAAACTGTGAACTAAGAGGAAGATATCAGTATTATTATCAAATAGGGTTTGAAGTTCACCACACAGAGCATAAAGGCTGAAAAGAAAGAACAGAAACTTATCGGCTACATAAAGAGGCAATTGATATACAGAAACAAAGACACTGTACTACAACTTTAAGATCTCATCTGGAATACAGAGTCCACTTCTGGGCTCCAAGTATTGAGAAGGATATAATATACTAGAAGCAGTACAAGCTAGGGTCACCAAACTACTTCCAACACTAAAGCAATATTGATATAGACTGAGGATAGAACGCTTAGACTTATGTGATTAACAAATCTAATGACTAAGGTGACAGTTAATAGAGGCATTAAAAATTCTTAAGGGAATAACAAATGTAGATTATAACAATCTGTTTACGCTTAACACAAATCAGTCCATAGGTAACAGATACAAAATGGAATAAGGAGATACAACACTACTCAATTTTGTAATTTCTTTACATACAAAATAGCAAATACTTGGAATACGCTTCCAGCAATATAAAGTAAACAGTAACACAGTAAACGAGTTTACGAATAAGTTAGACAAGATCATAAATCTTTCTAAATGCTTAAG
>NC_090729.1:41354667-41359667 GCF_036898095.1 Palaemon carinicauda
CTGGCTATCAAAAGAAAGTCTTTCCCGGATGAGGGTCCTCGACCAAAGAGGAAGACTATGAGGACTAGGCTACCGTCTCGGCCAGCCAAGCCTGTTAGACAGCAACAGCAACTGCAATTGCCATTGCCCCCAGTGCCCCAGATCGTGACACAAACCCCGACCACTTTTCAGTGGGTACCCCAGGCCGTGTCGACACAGTCCACGGCAATCACCCCAGCGTTCGAAGGGCAATCTACTTCCTTTCGAGCAAAGCCTAGAGGAGCAGCCAGAGGCTCGTCTAGACGCCCCTCAAGGGGAAGGGGATTCAAGGGTGGTCGTGGTCAGGAAGGCAAGACCTCTGGACGGCAGTACAAGTGAGGTGATACCGGTAGGAGGGAGACTTCTGAAATTTCGGGATCGGTGGACCTTCGATCCCTGGGCCCACAGCCTGTTCTGTGTTCCCAAGAAAGACTCGGAAAAGCTCAGAGTCATTCTGGACTTGTCGCCACTCAACAAGTTCATAGTGAATTGCAAATTCAAAATGCTAACACTGCAACACATAAGGACCTTACTGGCCAAGAGGGCATATTCCGTCTCTATAGACTTGTCAGACGCCTATTGGCACATTCCAATCAGCCATCGACTCTCCCCCTACCTAGGGTTCAGGCTACAACGAAGACTATACGCCTTCGGAGCCATGCCATTCGGGCTAAACATAGCCCCAAGGATTTTTACGAAGCTTGCGAGCGTAGCTCTCAAACAATTACGCCTAAAGGGAATTCAGGTAGTAGCCTACCTGGACGACTGGTTGGTGTGGGCAGCATCCGAGACAGAATGCTTGCAAGCTTCCAGTAAAGTGATCCAGTTCCTAGAGTACCTAGGCTTCAAGATCAACAGAAAAAAGTCTCGACTTTCTCCATCTCAAAGGTTCCAGTGGCTGGGAATCCACTGGGACCTTTTGTCACCCCGTTTCTCCATCCCGGCGAAGAAAAGGAAGGAGATAGCGGGTTCGGTCAAGAGACTTCTAGATTCCGAAAGGATATCAAGACGCGAGCAGGAGAGGGTACTGAGCTCTCTCCAGTTTGCTTCGGTGACAGACCCAGTGCTAAGAGCACAGCTAAAGGATGCAATCGGAGTTTGGAGAAGTTATGCATCAAACGCGCGAAGAGATCTGAGAAGACCAGCCGCTGCGGCTAAGTACTCTTCTCAGGCCTTGGTCCCAAGCCAGACATCTAAAGAAGTCGGTTCTTCTTCAGCCACCTCCCCCGTCGGTGACGATTCACTCAGACGCCTCGAAGGAGGGATGGGGAGGTCACTCTCATCGGAAAAAAATCCAGGGGACTTGGTCCAAGCTATTCAAGACCTTTCACATAAAACTTTCTAGAAGAAATGGCAGTGCTCCTTACCTTAAAGAAAGTCTCCCCGCGTCACTCGATCCACATAAGGTTGGTGATGGACAGCGAGGTAGTTGTGAGATACTTGAATCAACAAGGATCGAGGTCACCACCTCTCAACCAGGTGATGTTGGCCCTCTTCCGATTGGCGGAAAAGAAGAAGTGGTACCTGTCGGCAGTTCACCTTCAAGGAGTCAGCAATGCGACGGCGGACGCTCTATCCTGGTTCACACCGATAGAGTCGGAATGGTCCTTAGACGCAGGATCATTCTCCTTCAGTCTGAATCAAGTCCCAGAACTGCAGATAGACCTCTTTGCGACGAAAGACAACAAGAAGTTGCCCCTGTACGTGCCCCGTACGAGGACCCCTTAGCGGAAGCAGTGGACGCGATGTCCCTCGACTGGAACAGATGGTCCAAGATTTATCTGTTCCCTCCTCACAACCTTCTGTTGAGGGTCCTCAACAAACTGAGATCCTTCAAGGGGTAGCGGCAATATTGGCCCACAAGTGGCCGAACAGCGTGTGGTTCCCCCTGGCATTGGAACTGTAGCTGAAGTTTGTACCGCTACCAGATCCAGTTCTGACCCAGCGAGTCCAGAAGTCAACTGTCTGCGCTTCATTACAGAAAACCCGGACCCTGCAGCTCATGATTTTCTCTCCCTAGCGGTGAGAAAGCGTTTCGGGATTTCGAAAGCCAGCATACACTTCCTTGAGGAATATAAGTGCAAATCTACTAGAAGGCAATATGAGTCATCTTGGAGAAAATGGGTGGCCTTTTGTCAAGGCGAAGAATCCGCAGGAGATCTTGACAGACTTCTGCTTATCTTTCTTCTCCACCTCCATGGTCAAGGATTGGCAGCTAACACGATTTCAGCGTGTAAGTCTGCTTTGACAAGACCCATTCTATATGCCTTCCAGGTCGACCTAGGTTAGCGAGATCTTTAATAAAGTCCCGAAAGCCTGTGCTTTGCTCAGACCTTCAGCACCTCCAAAGCCCATTTCATGGTCTTTAGACAAGTTCTTCATTTCGCTTTTCTGTTGAGCAATGAAGAGTGTGCGTTAAAGGATTTGACACAAAAAGTTATTTTCCTATTTTGCACTCGCGTCCGGGGCTAGGGTTAGTGAGATTGTAGCCCTCTCGAGAGAGGCAGGTCGTGTTCAGTTCCTGGATGGGGGAGAACTGAACCTGTTTCCGGATCCTACGTTTCTCGCCAAGAATGAGTTACCCACCAACAGGTGGGGTCCCTGGAGAATCTGCCCTCTGAAAGAAGATGCATCTCTATGTCCAGTAGAATGCCTAAAGGTCTATCTTCATAGAACTTCAGACTTCAAGGGTGGTCAACTATTCAGGGGAGAAACATCAGGCTCAAATTTATCTCTGAATCAACTCTGAGCGAAAATCACATATTTTGTTCGCAGAGCGGATCCTGACAGTACACCCGCAGGTCACGATCCGAGGAATGTTGCTTCATCCTTAAATTTCTTTAATTGTATGGATTTTGAACATCTCCGTTCATACACTGGCTGGAAGTCTTCCAGAGTGTTCTTTCGCCACTATGCGAAGCAAGTAGAGGAACTAAAGAGATCTGTGGTAGCAGTGGGTCGCGGTGTTAACCCTACTGTTTAACTCTGCGAGGAAAAGTGGTCCTAATTGGGACGATTAATTCCAGGGTGAGTGTGTAGTTACATACTGTACTACAAACTAAGTGAGGGCACTGTGTTGCCCGTGTAGACTGTTCCATTTCCGAAGGTGAACCTAGCATAAGTGCAGACATGTGTGCCGAGCGTTTCTAACGCTAATGTCATTGATTTGTAATACAGACTTTTATGACTTTGATACCTCGGTATCTTAAAAGTGGCATTTAATGTTTTTTCTTTCAGACAGACAAGTTCTGTTTACTATCATACTTATGCTTAAAGTTTAGGGATATCCTCTTCTTATGTATATATATATATATATATATATATATATATATATATATATATATATATATGTATATATATATATATATATATATATATATATATATATATAATTGTGGTTAACCTGTCTATTTATTGCCTGTCAATAAACTGGTTCTTGAGAACCTTGCGTCCCCTTCACCTGTGTCAATTTATTGGTATAATTGAGCATTCATTCTATGTACCTTATCTGGGATAATTCTAATAGAATTGTTCCTTTATGCAAGCTATGTTGCATTGGTTTTTCTTCTATGCGGATATAAAACCTTTGTCCAATACAAGTATTGTGCGGAGAACTGGTCGATATTTCATATTGACGCAGTGATTCTTTACAAACTATTCTTTACTTAATATAGTGCGAGACCACTATATTAGCTTTCCTGGTATTCATACATAGGTATATGTACTCTTCGAGACTTTTCCAGAGTCTAGTAGGACTCTTCCCTGTAGGGGGCAGGAAGCTCTAACATGGTTTATAGTTAGTTGAAAAGATGTATAACGGTAACATCTTAGGTCTCTAGGTCTAGTCGACCGGGAAAAATTACATCCGGGGAGTACGGCACGTTCTGAGAATTCACAGATACAGTAATGCTCTGGTATACTTCCATCAGGACGACATGGCTTGAGCCCAAAAAACCGATTTTGAGCGAAGCGAAAAATCTATTTTTGGGTGAGATGGCCATGTCGTCCTGATGGACCCGCCCTTGCCTTTCTAAGAAAGGGCCGTAGGACCCCTCCCTACATACAGTATCAGTAGCACCTCGTATACGCTACAAGGAATACAGATGGCGCCAGGATTGGTGCCAGGCACGCATACGAATCGGAAGATAGGGAGCCTTCGGAGCGGCTCCCCCTTTTTCTTTCCCGAATTCGTTTCTTGCCAATCGCCCCTTGCGAGATGAAATCTCTGTTCGGGATGCAGATTGCCATGTGGCGTGTCAAGAATACGTCCTCTGATATGTCGCGATATCCCTTTCAGGAGGGATACTCGCTCCAGGAGTTAGAATTCTGGTACCTTAAGGTGAATTCTCTGGGAATATCGCCGTAGTTGTAATATACCCTAGGAAGCTACCCTATAGGAACTTCCATCAGGACGACATGGCCATCTCACCCAAAAATAGATTTTTCGCTTCGCTCAAAATCCGTTATATATATATATATATACATACACACACATATATATATATATATATATATATATATATATATATATATATATATATATAAATATATATATATATATATATATATATATATATATATATATATATATATATATATATTTATATATATACATATATATATATATATATATATATATATATATATATATATATATATATATATATATATATATATGTACATATATATATATATATATATATATATATATATATATATATATATATATATATATATATACATATTCATATATATATATATATATATATATATATATATATATATATATATATATATATATATATATATATATATATATATATATATAAATATATATATATATATATATATATATATATATATATATATATATATATATATATATACATATGTGTGTGTGTGTGTAAACATTATCATAGTTAATATAGAAAATTTGCATTTAGATTGCAATATATATAACGATATAAATTAAGTTTTCTCTC
>NC_090729.1:41369667-41384667 GCF_036898095.1 Palaemon carinicauda
CCTGGAAGTTTCCTCAGTATAAATTTTTAGGTAATAGAGCATCTAAAGGAGATAATACATGGATTGGTGCTGTAAGTAAGAATGATAGAAAACGGATGAAACCCAACGGAGAATTTTTAAAAATCTAAAAGGAATTTAAAATTTTTTTTCTTAGTTTTCATGGCTACAAATTTTTGAAATCAATGGAAGCGTAATAACTTCATTAGCTGAAATGATGTACGAGCATATTTCCTTACCTCATGAAGGTTTTAGGTATTGTGTACGTAGGTGTAATTCTTTAGGATTTGAATTTTGAATAAAAATATTAGCTCATCTCAGAAAGCGGCAAGTAAACTGTTGAAGTTGGTTTCTTAGTTACTCAGTTGTAAGACGAAAGATTTAAGACGAGCATAACTATGGAAGTGGTGGAAATATAAAAATTAAGGTTTCCATTTATTATTCCTTTATTCTTGCAACTAAACGTAATTAGATACATTTTTTTTATGCACAAAATACAGAAATGTTTCCACTATGAGTAATTTTATTTCCCTAAGATAATAAAATGGCTCTTAATTTCTTATGAATTACAAGGAAATAAAAAAAAAACACCATATTTGTATGAATGTTGACAAGGGAGACTCGGATGCATTGGCTATGCTGACGTCAAGGATTATCTCCCCCCCAAACCCCCATATCCTCACTAATCTGCGAGTGAGAATACCTCGTATTCTATAGACCTTTGGGTTAAGGTTAAGGTTCAATCCGTCGACCTTTTGCTCGATGTTCACCTAAACCTTCACCCTGGGACTTTTAAAATGGATTATCTTCCCTGCTTCAACATAACAGTTAATCCCTGAAAGTTTCTCTAATCTATGAATAAAATTATGGCCAGGAACTTGTCCAGAAACAAACAGACAAACAAACAAACACGGGGGGAAACCTATGATTTTGGCAACTTCGTTGGCAGTAGTTATAGAAATAAAGGGCTTCTGAAAGTTGGCATTATATTGCAGCTGGAGTAAGTGTTAATTAAGTTTCGTGTACATCTATTTAAGTGTAGTTGATCCAAGGTGTTGTCTCAACACTTGCGTAGCATTTTATTAGAGAGAGAGAGAGAGAGAGAGAGAGAGAGAGAGAGAGGGAGAGAGAGAGAGAGAGAGAGAGAGAGAGAGAGAGAGAGAGAGGAGAGAGAGAGAGAGAGAGAGAGAGAGAGAGAGAGAGAGAGAGAGAAAATTGGCTGGCAATGATGCCATAAGAACGTAAATTTAATTTAGGATATTGGATTGTATTTATGAATTAAAATAGCCTGTTGGGCCATTCAGTGACCTATTTCAACTTGGGAACCCTTTCTGATAGACTTGGAAGTAACAGTTAAAATGGTTGGATAATAAGATGGAAGAAAGGAAGTGGGAATGGAGGTGGTGCTGCAGTCTAATGGAATGCCTACGGAGGACCGCTGGAAGGGCACTGGCAGCACTCTAGTACACCCTACAGTGCATTCTAGTCACGGAGCAAAGGACTACTTCCTCAACAAATCTGGGATGATACGTTGCTATAACCAATCGAAGACTTTAGTCCGCACATTGCATTATTTTATCTTGAAGAAATATAATATTTATCGATTTATATAAGTGGGCAGAAAAGCAGGTTGGATAAAGGCATATATTTCTTGAGTTTTATCCTTTGTATTGATTCGATCACCTAATCCTCTGTTATTTTTACTTCGAATACATTTTGAGAATTTGTTTCTCTCGACGATATTAATTTCTTACAAACGAGTGTTTAGAAGAATAAGAGGATAGTTATCCCAGTTAATTATCTCCGCCAACGAAGTTTTAAGAGGTTATGTTTTACCCCTTGTTTGTGTTTTTGGTTTTGTGGTTGTGTGTTTGTTTTTTAACAGCTTCCTGGCCATAATTTTAGTCGTAGAATAATGAAACTTGCAGGGATTAACTGGTAAAGGAAAAGCTGGAAATGATTAATATTTGAAGCTCAAGGTTAAAGTTTAAAGTCACAGCCAAGCAAATTGACCAATTGACTTAATCAGCAATAATTTAAAGATCGTTGTCACATAAACTTCAAACTTTGTTCATATTTGAGTGTATGGAGACCCCACACGCACACCAATTACACATGTTTAGGTCGAAGGACGAAGGTGAGTCTAAGGTCAAGTAAAAGGTCAAGTAAAAGGTAGGTTACTGGTCATCCACTTTACGGCCACAAATTTAACCGTAAAATAGTATGTGTTATGTAAAGAGCTGGAGATGATTAAATGACTCTATGAAAGGTACGCTTGTTTCGAAAAATAAGCTGCGGTGGCAGAGGTTTGCACTCTCAGAGTACTTTTTATCGTTTTGGTATTGCAATAAATATAATCTGAAACCAAATATCCAGTGTTGGGTATAACAAAGATGTCCATATATTATGTAATTTAAATTTCAATTATTCTCATGATTTTTTTTTTTTTACTTACAGCACTGATCAATTTGAGTAGTGTACTATTTCTTTGTAAAGGTTGTATGATAACATTATTGAGCAGGGTCATTCCCACCATCATTCTATAGATCTGAAAACAAAAGAAGATAGTGAATGGAGAAAAACACACAAATGCACAATTTTTATGCACAGTAAAGTTAACAAATGGCCAAACCTTGGTTCGCTTGATGTCAAAATGTTATATTGTAGATTAGGAATAACCAGTTCAAATACAATGTCAACCACGTTAACAATACAGACACTGGAATATAACCTTTGTTTTCTTATTTGATTGAAGAACTATATTTGTTCTGTAATATAAGATTTTTCAATATTTTACATAGAATATACATAATTTTATAGGATATGCTGAACTGAATTAAGATATATATTATATTCTACTTATTGTACATACTGTATATTAATTTACTTCATATCATCTAGTGCTTAATTTTCATCCCTTTTTGTTACGTATGTAGATTACCGTTGTAGTAAAATATTCGAATAAAACATACATCCATATTATATAATTTTTTTTATATACAGGAGTGTCACATATCTCATACTGAAAATTTCCTTTGTGTATTTCATTTAATAATTCATATATTTGCAAAGTTTACATAATAGTATAACACATTCACACATACACACACACACACACACACATATATATATATATATATATATATATATATATATATGTATGTATATATATATATATATATATATATATATATATATATATATAATATATATATATATATATATATATATATGTTTTTTTCAAAAAGGCCCATAAAAGAAACACAGGAAGTATGAATAAATCACACTATATTTCGGTCAATAAACATCGACCCTCTTCAGGATGTAAGGTAAAAGTGAGAATTACAGTGGAGAGTGACGGTTTATATATGAAAGCAAAAGGGTGTGTTCAATTGTTCTATAGTTGTTATAATTGCTGGAAGGATTAGCCAAATTTAATTACATTCAGGTGCGTGTTCTTATTGTTGAGCCGCTTGGAGGAAGTCTTGACCTCTGATGCATGTCTGGTGGTCGGTCTCCGTGGATTATCTTCTTAATGATAGGGTTGAGAAGAGTATTGTCCACTGTGTCAGCTTTCCATTGGCCCCCACATAGGTTCATTGTGTTTGATTGATTTATGATGGCTGATTCCAGGATTTTCCTTCTGTACGGACAGGTACTCTTAAAAAGCAAAGACGACTCACTCCAGTTGATCTGGTGCCCTAAATCCCTAAGGTGAATGAAAATCCCTGAGTTTTCATACCCATATCTAACAGATCTTTTGTGTTCGGATAATCTTTGAGATAGCGAACGGCCAGTTTGCCCAACGTACACTTTTTCACAATCCCTACATGGTACTTTGTAAACGCCGGATTCTATCTCTCTTTTATTTTGATAAACATTAATAAGGGCGCTTCCTATGGTCTTTGGATATGAAAAAACAAAGGGGTTCTCAGTTTTGATATGATTTGTTATATTTTTAATACCTTCTATATATGGGAGTTTTATCTTAAACATGTTAAACTGTTCGATTACAGTTATAAATAAGACATATATATATATATATATATATATATATATATATATATGTATGTATATATATATATATATATATATATATATATATATATATATATATATATATATATATATATATATACGTGTATATATATACGTGTATATATATATATATATATATATATATATATATATATATATATATATATATATATATATACATATATATATATATATATATATATATATATATATATATATATATATATATATATATATATATATATATATATATATATATATATATATATATTTATTTATATATACACACACACACATATATATATATATATATATATATATGTATATATGTATACAGTATATATATATATATATATATATATATATATATATATATATATATATATATATATATATATATATATGTATATTCAAATAAGCCATATATATTTTTGATACATTAATGTCTGGACTCTCTTAACGACCTCTGGATCAGAGCCCCAGGCGAAATCACACAAAGACAAGAGCTTGTGTCCGGCCGGGAATCGAACCCTGGTCGGCAAGCTTGTATAGACAGTGACTAAACCACTTGGCCACGAGGTCGTTAAGAGAATCCAGACATTAATGTATCAAAAATATATATGGCTTATTTGAATATGAAAAAAACCGTCTAAATGTGCAAAATTTATCATGTATATATATATATATATATATATATATATATATATATATATATATATATATATATATATATATATATATATATATATAATATTATTATAATTATTAATATTATTATTATTATTATTATTATTATTATTATTATTATTATTATTATTATTACTAGCCAAGCTATAACCCTAGTTGGAAAAGCAAGATACAATAAGCCTAAGGGCGTCAATAGGGAAAAAATAGCTCAGTGAGGAAAGGAAATAAGGAAATAAATAAATGATGCGAATAAATTACCAATAAATCATTCGAAAAAACAGTAGCAACGTCCAAACATACATATCCTATATGCACTATTAACGTCAAAACATATGTGTCATTTATAAACTATATAAAGACTCATGTCAGCCTGGTCAACATGAAAACATTTGCTCCAACTTTGAACTTTTGAAGTTCTACTGATTCAACTACCTGATTAGTAAAATCATTCCACAACTTGGTAACAACTGGAATAAAACTTCTAGAATACTGTGTGGTATTTAGCCTGATGATGGATAAGGCCTGGCTATTATAATTAAAGGCCTGCATAGTATTACGAACAGGATAGAATTGTCCAGGGAGATGTGAATATAAAGGATGGTCAGAGTTATGAAAAACTGTATGCAACATGCATAATGAGCTTATTGAACGACGGAGCCAAATATTAATATCTAGATCAGGAATAAGAATTATAATAGACCGTAAGTTTTTTTTCCAACAAATTAAGATGAGAATCAGCAGCTGAACACCAGACAGGAGAACAATACTCAAAAAAGGTAAAATGAAAGAATTAAAAACACTTCTTCAGACTAGATTGATCACCGAAAATCTTGTAAGACTTTCTCAATAAGCCAATTTATGGTGCAATTGAAGAATACACAGACCTAATGTGTTTCTCAAAAGTAAATTTTCTGTCGAGAATCACACCTAAAATTTTAAAAGAGATATACGAATTTAAAGAAACCTTATCCATACTGAGATCCAGATGTTGCGGAGCCGCCGTTCTTGACCTACTTACAATCATACTTTGAGTTTTGTTAGGATTCAACTTCATACCCCCATAATTTGCACCATGTACTAATTTTAGCTAAATCTCTATTTAGGAATTCACCAACCCCAGATCTACATTCAGGGGATGGAATTGATGCAAAGAGAGTAGCATCATCTGCATATGCAACAAGCTGGTATTCTAGGCCAAACCACATGTCAGGTGTATATAGTATGAAAAGTAATGGGCCAAGAACACTAGCCTGTGGAACACCGGATATCACATTCCTATACTCACTATGGTGCCCATCAACAACAACTCTTTGAGATCTATTACTTGAAAAATCAATAATAATGCTAAGAAACGAACCACCCACTCCCAACTGTTTGAGTTTGAAAACAACGGCCTCATGATTAACACGGTCAAAGGCAGCACTAAAATCAAGGCCAATCATACGAACTTCCTAACCATGATCAAGGGATTTCTGTACAGCATACATACATACATATATAAATACATATATATATATATATATATATATATATATATATATATATATATATATATATATATATATATATATATATATGTATGTCTCTATGTGTATGTGTCTATGTTTGTACGTATATGTGTGTGTATGTGCGTGGATTTTTCTTTGTGTGTGTTAGTAAAAATATATTACATTTGTTATTATATTACATTGACTACATGCTTAAGTTATTTATTGTTTTTAATCCTCAGGGATGTTACTGGTAAAATGAAAGATTAAGTCATGTTACTAGGAAAAAAAGGTGAGTTTTAATGAACAAATTTTCAACTTGATTAACTAATTTCCTGTTTTTAAACTCTTTTGAAATATGTTTATGTCAGAGTAATAAGCTCCAGCACCAACACATGAGAAAATTAAGGAAAGCTCAAAGCTAAATTTGTCTTTTGAAATAAAATCGTACAATTAATCTCATCGGCTTAAGGTATGAATCATCGAAGAAGTAATTACACTAAATACCATCCAGTAACGGTCTTGGGTTCTGACATGAGGATGAATCGATATGCATCTAAATAATGAGAGTTCATCCGAGATACTAAAAGTTGTTTTTCAAGTTAGTTTAATTTCTCTGATGATATTCCATTACGGCAAAAGTTGCATTTGCTCTGAGATAGAGGGGTTCATGATTCTTTAATGAAGAAATATGTAAGGTTTATGAGGATAGGATAAACTCAGGACCGAAGGAAAGTATATAAGCAATAGAACAGTACATGGGATGCTTTATACTCTCTCTCTCTCTCTCTCTCTCTCTCTCTCTCTCTCTCTCTCTCTCTCTCTCTCCTCTCTCTCTCTCTCTCCTCTCATATATTTTTTTTCATAAATTAATAGATATTCACGAAATATCTTTGTTAATTTTCCATAAATTAATTTTTCTCTCCTGCAGGAGAGACAGAGGTCTGCAAACAAACTAATTCTGCCTCTAATTTATATATTTTTCAGCATAAAACTGTTATACCCTGAAATTCTGTGTCTCAAGGGTATGTACTGATATATTCCATCCCATTTCAATTCTTTTTGCATTCGGGAAATATCATAAATGTATACATACGTGGATTAAATTCGCGCTAGTCCTTTTTTTTTGTAAACAACTGTAGCTGTAAAAGTTTCAAGCCAATGGTTGTTCAACTGCTGCCAATGTAAAGAAAATGTTACATTTTTGCAGATAAATTTATGAAGTTTTATAAATTTCTTGCATTTTCTGATTGTGATACCTATTATTTTAGTTTTTATCACTCTGGTTTAATCTCAAAACACCATTATTATGAATCTTGCTATCCCTTTTCGAAGAGAAAATAACACTCGTACGCGTAGTCTGTGCTCATAGCGACTGAAGTGTTTTTTTATTTCCACCGATAGAAGGCAGCACTTCGATCTCGGAAGGACTCTCAATTAGCGCGGCTCGGGTCAGTCCTCTGTTCTCGTCGGCTTCTTGCGATTGTGCCCTGTGCGTTCTGCAATTAACTCTGTTTTAATCGTGATTTTTTACTGCATCCTTTAACGGTAATTTACGTAAAGCATGGGTCCTAAAAGGCTTAGTTTTGCAAGTGGTAGTGGTAGTGGTGAGAAAAGTAAGAAGGAAATGCTTTCTTTAGACGTAAAGCAGGAAATTATTGAAAAACATGAGTGTGGCGTTCGCTTGATTGAACTTGCTAGACAGTAAGGCCGTAATATGTCGACGATCTCGACAATCCTTAAACAGAAGGAAGCTATTAAGGCAATGAAACCTTCTAAGGGGATCACCATAATTTCAAAACGCCGTAGCCCTATCATAAAAGAGATGGAACGACTTCTGCTAGTGTGGATCAAGGACAGAGAGATTGTTGGCGACACCATCACCGAGACCGTCATCTGCGAGAACGCGCACGCCATCTTTACGGACTTGAAAGAGGAGAGCTCTGGGGGTGATGCTGGGGAGAGTTCAACCGAGCCTTCCTCAGACGATTTCAAGGCATCTCGTGGCTGGTTTGAGAAATTTAACCCTGGATAGGTACGCTCCTCTGACACCCCTTTAAGCGTATACTCGGTCGCGCGCGACCCCGACGCAAAAAAAAAATCTTGAAAAATCTGTTTTTGCAGTAACCTCCTTTTTTTTTTTTGGCCAAAAAAAATTCAATGAATGCTTAAAACTACTGTAAAGATAAATACTACTCATCTGCAGAAAAACTATTTATTATAAATATTTTTAAAAAATAAGTAGAAAAAAAGACCTTACATAAAAATTCATAAAAAAAATATTTACTCTTATTTACAAAAATACTTTTAGGAATTGATTCTTGAATGTATAGGACACATCTTGATATATCTTGGATGAAGTCGGACCCATGAAGGTGAAGATCTGAAATGAGAAAAAAAGGGTAACTTTTTTGGCCAAAAAAAATGTGTCCAAATTTCATGAATTTTTTGGGGTACCCAAATGAAATAGGAATTGGCTAATTTTTTTAGGGAATAAACATATGTTATCCTAAAATATAAATATGTAAAAAAATCTTCATTATTTTGTAAATTACATTTATATCAGGGGCCATATCTAAAGGTCATTTTTTGAGTACTTAGAAATTTCGTAAAAAAATACATATAATTAATATATAATATGATATTTATGCAGGTAAAAATATACCAAAATATCACAAATTCTATAGGGAACAAGAATATATATAGATAGGGCAACTTACGCTTCGGATATGTCCACAAAATGGCCAGCCAACCACACTGACTCAGACTCCCTAATCTGCCACCTGAAATGTAGGAAGGGTATGTCAATTTCAAGGTGTTATTTACTAATCTAATTATTCTTGGATATGCATAAAAATTGTATGGTGGGTTGCTGGATGATTGTCGATTATTTTACGAATATAAAATTAGAATTCTGACCCAAAAAAAATTTTTGAAGGGAAATAAAATCGAAAAAAAAATTGTAAAACAATAATAATATTTTAGCTAATAAAATTTGATGATATTCAATCAAAAAAGAAGTAAACAAAATTTTCATGTTGTAACTTACAAATAACGCTGCGTTACAGTTTGGACAGACGCTACAGTTTGGACAGAGGACACTCTGGTGGATCAGACAAACAGGACTCTTGCACAGGAGACACGCAGTGTTTGTCTTGCGGTCGTCCCTAGGCGGGCAGCTGTGACAGCGAATCCTTTTAGGGAGTTTTATGTGGCCAACGGCAATTCGAGGTCTTGGTGGTTCCTGGTCAGGTATCTTGAAAGTATCCACCATGATTTGATGGAGTCCCTTCGATAAACTGTGTGACGTTAGATACCGATGTATTGCCTGGGGAGCACACAACTCGTAGGCGATATCTCTGAGGAACGTTCGCTTTGGCATTGTCTAGGCGAAGGGCAAGCACGTATAAAGAATATAAGAATTTGCCATTATTATATTCAATATGCCGTAAAAGAGAGTCAGAGGCCAGCGTCGTGACTTACGAATACAACTAGATGTAGAACACATCTGGTCGAATGTGTCTACACCTCCCTTGGTCGCATTATAAAACATCTGAATGTCGGTCTTCCTTTTTTCGACTTCAGACGGATCATGATGCAGGGAACTCAACAGCATCACCTTCTTAGTCCTACTAATTTGCTGACACTGTAGAGTTAGATTGTCTTCGTAATTGAACACTGCCACTGAGTCCTTTGGGGGAAGCACCTTCTCCATAAGTTCCTTAGGAATATAAGGCTTTTGGCGAATGGTGCCACACAAATGCATGTCCTTATCCAAGAATGACAAAGCGAGCGGTAGTGTCGTGAAAAAGTTATCCGTCGTCACTGTGCGGCCACTTCTCTGAAAAGGTGCCACAAGATCAGGCTAAAAACTTCTCCAAGCGTCGATCCTCTTGTTATCTGGACAGTGTCCTTCCCCAAGTAGGCAATCGCATTACACATGTAATGGGTATCGGCATCATACGCCAATACAATCTTGATACCATACCTAGAAGAAGGGAAATGGAATTAGTAACTAATAAAGGTAAAAAGAAAAAAAAAGAAAAATAAATACACAATATACAATTATATTACTAATCAATATAGTAATAATAATAATAATAATAATAAATATATAAGAAAAACATTTACAAATACGAAAAATAAATTATCAGATAAATAAATGAACAAGTTATACATAGATAGAGATAGATAGAGATAGAATAGATGATATATTATAATTTAGATACATAAATCATATAGCAGGTTCTTTACTTCACAAAATATATATATATATATATATATATATATATATATATATATATATATATATATATATATATATATATATATATATAATATATATATATATATATATATATATATATATATATATATATATATATATATATATATATATATATATATATATATATATATATATATATATATATATATATATATATATATATATATATATATATAAATTTTTATAAATACAAAACAATAATAACATGTGCAAATATAAAAAACAAAGAATTTTACTTACTTAGCAGGTTTATTTGGAATGTACATCTTGAATGGACAGCGCCCCTGGAAAGGGACAAGCTGTTCATCCACAGTCAGATGTGGTCCTGGGCTATAATTGCATCGACAATTGGTCACCACGTGATCGAAGAGTTTTCTAATGGGTGCGAGGCGATCCATTTTCACCCTCTCTATTCTGGTGGCCGAATCATCGAAGCGAATTACCCTCACCAACAGGGTGAAACGATGCTCATTCATTGTACATCTGTACAAAGGATTTCCCTCTGTGAGGTTCCACATGTCCCAGGTCGGTGTATGGTTGTCCGCCCGCACTGCCGTCATTATTAAGATACCAATAAACGCCTTCAGTTCCTTCAGGTCAATGTCCCTGAGGGCAACGTTGCCCTTATGATGGTAATGACTACTCAATAGGGCAAGGCGTTCATTAGAATGCAAAACAACCTCGGCTAGCATGCAGTCGCTCAAAAAGAGCGAGAAAATGTCGGACACTTTGCTCGTTCCCAACGTGAGAGAAGTGGGACCCCCAGGCTCAATCCTTGGTGTGAACATATGGGGGAGGGTGGGATTTGGGTCTCTATGCCAAACAGTACCATCGCAAACTTGAACCGATTCAGCATCTATCTGGGTGATTGCCGTCCCCCTGGCTGCCTGTAGATCCCCCCTTCTCCTCTTTCTGCTTCTCTCCTCCACTGGATGAGCTGAGGTACCGTTACTGGGGGCTGACCACGTGAAGTAGATGGCACAGGAGTTGTTATTGTGCTGGCTGGGACAACATGAGAACCAGAAGCCCCAACCCCCTCTTCCTCCCCCACATTGTCATCGGCTTCTCCATCTCCCTTCCCTAAGGCGATAATTTTAGGATTTTGGGTCACCTCCTGTTCCTGCCTGACCTCCTGCTCCAACTCATTGACATTTACATATTCATCGTCAGTGACGTCATCGATCTCCAATGCATCATCCACATCACTATCAATCTGCTCTAAGAGCTGATTTATGGCATCCAAGCCCAATGATTGTCTCCTGCTCGCCATTTTGATAACTGCAAAGAATTAGAAAAAATTAGAAATACGCATTCGATGAAAAATGGATCCCCTACCAATATATCTAAGGCAAAAAAACAATGTCATGCAAGGGCAGCCAGATCATCTAGAAACACTTTCCAACACTATAAAAATATAAGTTTTACGACACTACTTGCCAATTCCTTACTGTAACATGACCAAGCAAAAAAAATGCAAAATAAATAAAAAGGGGCACTCGATGAAAAATGGCAACGTGCTAATGGTGGTCATTTAAAAAAAAAAAAAATTCAGCCACGTGCTAGGCAAACCATCAAGGCACATTTTCCGACAAATAAACGTCTAAATGAATCATTACTCTGTGATAGTTCCTTAGTACGTAGTAATTTTGAAAGAAATGGGAAAAAACGAAAAAAAGGCAATCACAGGAAAATCAAACACATACCTATATATACGCCATATCTGGCTAAAAAAAAAAAAGATAGGCATGGGTAGCCAGATCATCTAGAAACACTTTCCAACACTATAAAAATATAAGTTTTACGACACTACTTGCCAATTCCTTACTGTAACATGACCAAGCAAAAAAATGCAAAATAAATAAAAAGGGGCACTCGATGAAAAATGGCAACGTGCTAATGGTGGTCATTTCAGAAAAAAAAAAAAATCAGCCACTTGCTAGGCAAGCCATCAAGGCACATTTTCCGACAAATAAACATCTAAATGAATCATTACTCTGTGATAGTTCCTTAGTACGTAGTAATTTTGAAAGAAATGGGAAAAAAACGAAAAAATGGCAATCACAGGAAAATCAAACACATACCTATATATACGCCATATCTCGCTAAAAAAAAAAAGTTTGGCATGGGTAGCCAGATCATCTAGAAACACTTTCCAACACTATAATAATATAAGTTTTATGACACTACTTGCCAATTCCTTACGGTAACATGACTAAGCAAAAAAATGCAAAACAAATAAAAAGGGGCACTCGCGGAAAAATGGCCAACATTCTAATATACGGCATCTCAGATAAAAAAAAAAGACATGCACGTAGTAGCCCTACCATCAAGACACACTTTACAACAAATAAACATGAAAAAAAATCAATACTATATGGCAATTCCTTACTCCGTAGTAAATGTTTACAAATATTGAAAAAAGAAACAGAAATATTTACCGCAGGAAAATACGCCACATACCAATATCTACGGCGTATCTTGCAAAAAAATAGTCCCGCATGGGTAGCCAGATCATATATACACACTTTCCAATGCTTTAAAAATAAAAGTTTTGCGATACTATTTGCTAATTTCTCACGGAAAAATGACTTAGCCAAGAAATGAAAAAAACTCAAAAAGGGGCACTCGCGGAAAAATGGCCAACATTCTAATATACGGTATCTCAGATAAAAAAAAAGACATGCACGTGTTAGCAAAACCATCAAGGCACACTTTCTAGCAAATAAACATGAAAAAAAAAATCAATAATATATGGCAATTCCTTACTACGTAGTAAATTTTTACAAATATTGAAAAAAAACAGAAATTGGTAACCGCAGGAAAATACGCCACATACCAATATCTACGGCGTATCTGACAAAAACAAAGTCACGCATGGGAAGCCAGATCATCTAGACACACTTTCCAACACTAAAAAAGGAAAAGTTTTGCGACACTATTTGGCATTTTCTTACGGAAAAATGACTTGGCCAAAAAATGAAAAAAACTGAAAATGGGGCACTCGCGGTAAAATGGTCCTCGTGGTGATGAACGGCATTTCAACTAAAAAAAAAAACCTGCACGTGGTAGCCAAACCATCCACCAAGACTTTCCACAACTGATAACCTATACAAGTTGCACCATTCTACGACAATTTCATAATACGTAATAACTTTGATACTTATGCAACTTTTGTTTTGACGCTCGGGGTCGCGGACAACCCACCGTATCATTCCAGGGTCAAGAAACGGTCCGGGATTCCACGGAGAGGCTGCTAGTGCGGACACAAAGGCTGCAGCTGACTTTGTCACGAACTTAGAAAGGATCGTGCTGGAAGAAGGCTACGAAGAGCAGCAAGTATTTAATTGTGATGAAACTGGGCTGTTTTGGAAGAAGATGCCCAGTCGAACCTACATCACCGCCGAAGAGAAGAAATTGCCTGGGCATAAGAGCCAATGAATGATCGGTTGACTCTTGCCCTATGTGCCAACGCTAGTGGGGACTTTAAAGTCAAGCCCTTACTGGTTTACCATTCCGAGAACCCTAGGGCCTTTAAGGCACACAACGTCGATAAGGGAACAGCTTCATGTTTGATGGCGATCCAACTCGAAGGCCTGGGTCACTAGGCAGTTCTTCGTGCAATGGGTTAACTAAGTTTTCGGCCCATCTGTGAAGAAGTATCTTCATTAACAGAAATTGCCTTTAAAGTGCCTGTTATGCCTTGACAATGCACCCGCTCAACCCCCCCCCCCACCCCCGGACTTGAAGATGATATCTTCGATGAATTTAAGTTCATAAAGGTGATGTATCTTCCACCGAATACCACCTCTATTCTCCAGCCCATGGACCAGTAAGTCATCTCTAATTTTAAGAAGCTGTACACCAAGCACTTATTTAAGCAGTGCTTTAATGTCACGCAAAGCACCAACTTAACTTTGCATGAATTTGGGAAAAGCCACTTCAACTGCTTGAAGATCATAGATCAGGCTTGGGTCGGATTAACTCGACGGACCCTCAATTCTGCCTGGAAGAAGCTGTGGCCTAATGAAGTTTCTTCCCGAGATTTCAGAGATTTTGACCCAGAACCTGATCCCGTGGTGGGTGCAGCGGAAGCCGTAGAGGAAATCGTCTCCCTTGGCAAGTCCATGGGTCTGGAGGTCGACGCAGATGACGTTACGGAACTCGTCGCCGAACAGCACGATGAACTTACCACAGATGAGCTCAAGGAACTCCATGCTATGTCGGAGCACATGAGTGATGCCGATGAAGGGAGCGAGGAGGTAGAACATGTGTTAGGTTCGGCGCATATAAAAGAGGTGTTAGGAAAATATCAAGACGTGGTCGACTTCATCGACAAATACCACCCAAAAAAATTGCAGGTTTGTCGTGTAGTTTCGCAGTTTGATGATGTTTGCCTAACTCACTTTCGAAACATTCTGAAAAGACGTACCAAGCAACTATCTGTCGATATTTTCTTTTAAAAAGCTACGAAGTGAACTCGTGATGAAGAGGATTTAAGTGATT
>NC_090729.1:41392167-41404667 GCF_036898095.1 Palaemon carinicauda
GCTGCAAAAATCGCAACGGTTGGCTAACAACTTGGTACCTAGTAAGTATTCTGTTCAGAGAACAGATCTATTTTAAATTTCCAGGAGCCGCCCGTCTGTTCTTAAACGTCCGGTCTGAGACTAGAATGTAGTATCAGGAGAGAGAGAGAGAGAGAGAGAGAGAGAGAGAGAGAGATAGAGAGAGAGAGAGAGAGAGAGAGAGAGAGAGAGAGAGAGAGAGAGAGAGAAAAGTATTTTTCAACTCAAGATAGTTCACTAGTAAAGGTTTTATAGTTACCACAAATATTTAAATTTTCTTTCTTTATTGAAAATTCAGGCAGGGTTTTCTCCCTGGGCTTGTACCATGACCAGTTAGTCCTTTCGAATGTAAATGCCTCTCTTTACTATTACAAGTCTATTTGAGAGGGACAGGTAACGAACTGTATCTGTGAAGTAACACCTTCATCAAATAAGCACACTAACCATATCACAAAATTTAATACAAGCAGCCATTTGAAAAAGACTCTAATGCCCTAACGAAATATAATTAGACTCAATCTTATATAATATAAAAATCTTGTATCAGAGTGCTAAAAGAAATAAAAATTTCCCACCTAATTTAGTATTCATGTTTTGACATAAAATAATGTAACAGAAAAAAAAAGAGAAGAAAAACCACCATAGAAAAAAAAATTCAAATCCAGTATAATCTAAAGGGAAGACTCTGGGGCAAGTCAGTGGGTGAAACCCAATAAAGTCAGAATATCAATCACATTGACAGAACTCTGTAATGTAAGGCTTACTAGCATCACTCTTCTTTGTATCTTATCGAATGCAACACGTTTCGGTGGAAAGTATAGCAAAATATTTGTTAATATTCTACGACAAAACAAAATCCCGTTTTAATTTGACACAAGTGCAGAGAACAAGCAAAAAAGTATTGGCAGCTATTTCCATAAAGATTTTTTATATACATCTGATTGCTGACTGATTAGATAAATATTTCTGAATGAAAAAAAAAAAAAAAAGGCATTCGTCTTCAAATCCCCAGTTCCAGTCCTGCAATGTACGCATTAATAATGGGATATGGTACCGTTCCATTGTCCTTTGTAATAATTTCCTTATTTTTGATTAATTTCCTCGACCTTTTTTTTTATTTGGGGGGGGGGCAACTTCTAAATTTCACATCATAGATGATATTGTAATTGCTGGGACTTCTCCCACTTTCAGTTGTCGGCTGAATGGCCTTCAAGGCCTCAGCACCGTGCTATATATTCCAAATGTCATAAATGGAATGAAAGCAATAGGCATTTCAGATTTTTTATCATAGTTCATCTTAGATGTCATCAAATATATATGAATATGAATTATCTGATGTTTAATGGAGGATAAAAATCAGATTTATTTGCACTAACTTTAACAAATCGAGATCATTTAATAAATAGAATTTCACCTATCTATCACAATTTACTATTTTATAGCTTCTATTAACGAACCCACAATGCATTTTGTCCTGTGAAATTCATCCGGATATCAGTTTAACTTCATCTGCTATATCTGATAGAACCTACAGACAATGATGGTTTGAAGAACTTACTTTCAGTATGATACGCTATGAATGAATTCTGTCTGATAAGTTAGGTATTCTTAGAGAGATCGTTAAAACCACCCATCATGCATATTTGCCAATGATTCGGATATATCAAGTTTCAAAGGCTTTAAGAGACATAATATCTAATGTCTGCGGAAGTATTATTTAAAAGAAAAAAAAAATACAATATAATGTTGAGACATATTCTGATTACAATTTTTTTTTTAAAACAAAATAAACTTATTTTAATAGCAATGATTTATTCCATGCAGTGTGTGTGCGTGTATTTCAGCCACGAAAGGAAAGTGAAAATGAGGGGAAAATTGAGTAACAAAGTAAGCAGAAAATTTTCAAGGAAATCCAAAAAACTTTTTAAATACTCGCACTTACATTGAAGGTTATAGTTAATGTTTTCTATTTGTTTACTAATCTTAGACACTTGATTATGAAAATAGAGTAGGTAAGAAGTAACAAGAGATTGTTCCCTTGTGTGAATTACGTTAAAAAGATTTTTTTTAAGCTTCAGAAATTCACAATTATGTCTATTGTCTGTAGTGGTCGAAAACATCTGGTTCAATGACCAAACCTTAATATTAATCTATGTAATCCTCGAGATTCTATCTCTGATCGGGATAGAATAAAAATTTTAACATAACTATCATTGGGGATTGGTAAAGTTACTAGTAGGTTGAGTATTATACTTCATATATATATATATATATATATATATATATATATATATATATATATATATATATATATATATATCTCTCTCTCTCTCTCTCTCTCTCTCTCTCTCTCTCTCTCTCTCTCTCTCTCTCTCTCTCTCTCTCTCTCTCTCTCTCTATATATATATATATATATATATATATATATATATATATATATATATATATATATATGTATATATATGTATGTATATATATGTATAGGTATATATATATATATATATATATATTATATATATATATATATATATATATATATATATATATAATATATATATATATATATATATATATATATATATATATATATATATTTATATATATACATATATTATATATATATATATATATATATATATATATATGATAAATTTTGCACATTTTTACGTGTTTTCATATTCAAATAAGCCATATATATTTTGATATATTAATGTCTGGATTCTCTTAACGACCTCGGGATCAGAGCCCCAGGCGAAATCTCACAAAGACAAGAACTTGGCTCCGGCCGGGAATCGAACCCTGGTCGGCAAGCTTATATAGACAGTGACTAACCCATTCGGCCACGAAGGAAGATAAAAGTCAATGACAATTCTACTGTACTTATACCTGTCGAATTCAGGTATTTTGTACTTAGAATTGAAATCAACCCATCTTCACCATCGTAGCTAATTGGTAGTTTGTTACTTGGCATTCAATTAATGATAAATTTTGCACATTTTTTACGTGTTTTTCATATTCAAATAAGCCATATATATTTTGATATATTAATGTCTGGATTCTCTTAACGACCTCGGGATCAGAGCCCCAGGCGAAATCTCACAAAGACAAGAGCTTGGCTCCGGCCGGGAATCAAACCTGGTCGGCAAGCTTATATAGACAGTGACTAACCCATTCGGCCACGAAGGAAGATAAAAGTCAATGACAATTCTACTGTACTTATACCTGTCGAATTCAGGTATTTTGTACTTAGAATTGAAATCAACCCATCTTCACCATCGTAGCTAATTGGTAGTTTGTTACTTGGCATTCAATTAATGATAAATTTTGCACATTTTTACGTGTTTTTCATATTCAAATAAGCCATATATATTTTGATATATTAATGTCTGGATTCTCTTAACGACCTCGGGATCAGAGCCCCAGGCGAGATCTCACAAAGACAAGAGCTTGGCTCCGGCCGGGAATCGAACCCTGGTCGGCAAGCTTATATAGACAGTGACTAACCCATTCGGCCACGAAGGAAGATAAAAGTCAATGACAATTCTACTGTACTTATACCTGTCGAATTCAGGTATTTTGTACTTAGAATTGAAATCAACCCATCTTCACCATCGTAGCTAATTGGTAGTTTGTTACTTGGCATTCAATTAATGATAAATTTTGACCATTTTTACGTGTTTTTCATATTCAAATAAGCCATATATATTTTTGATATATTAATGTCTGGATTCTCTTAACGACCTCGGGATCAGAGCCCCAGGCGAAATTTCACAAAGACAAGAGCTTGGCTCCGGCCGGGAATCGAACCCTGGTCGGCAAGCTTATATAGACAGTGACTAACCATTCGGCCACGAAGGAAGATAAAAGTCAATGACAATTCTACTGTACTTATACCTGTCGAATTCAGGTATTTTGTACTTAGAATTGAAATCAACCCATCTTCACCATCGTAGCTAATTGGTAGTTTGTTACTTGGCATTCAATTAATGATAAATTTTGCACATTTTTACATGTTTTTCATATTCAAATAAGCCATATATATTTTGATATATTAATGTCTGGATTCTCTTAACGACCTCGGGATCAGAGCCCCAGGCGAAATCTCACAAAGACAAGAGCTTGGCTCCGGCCGGGAATCGAACCCTGGTCGGCAAGCTTATATAGACAGTGACTAACCCATTCGGCCACGAAGGAAGATAAAAGTCAATGACAATTCTACTGTACTTATACCTGTCGAATTCAGGTATTTTGTACTTAGAATTGAAATCAACCCATCTTCACCATCGTAGCTAATTGGTAGCTTGTTACTTGGCATTCAATTAATGATAAATTTTGACCATTTTTACGTGTTTTTCATATTCAAATAAGCCATATATATTTTTGATATATTAATGTCTGGATTCTCTTAACGACCTCGGGATCAGAGCCCCAGGCGAAATCTCACAAAGACAAGAGCTTGGCTCCGGCCGGGAATCGAACCCTGGTCAGCAAGCTTAAATAGACAGTGACTAACCCATTCGGCCACGAAGGAAGATAAAAGTCAATGACAATTCTACTGTACTTATACCTGTCGAATTCAGGTATTTTGTACTTAGAATTGAAATCAACCCATCTTCACCATGGTAGCTAATTGGTAGCTTGTTACTTGGCATTCAATTAATGATAAATTTTGCACATTTTTACGTGTTTTTCATATTCAAATAAGCCATATATATTTTGATATATTAATGTCTGGATTCTCTTAACGACCTCGGATCAGAGCCCAGGCGAGATCTCACAAAGACAAGAGCTTGGCTCCGGCCGGGAATCGAACCCTGGTCGGCAAGCTTATATAGACAGTGACTAACCCATTCGGCCACGAAGAAAGATAAAAGTCAATGACAATTCTACTGTACTTATACCTGTCTAATTCAGGTATTTTGTACTTAGAATTGAAATCAACCCATCTTCACCATCGTAGCTAATTGGTAGTTTGTTACTTGGCATTCAATTAATGATAAATTTTGCACATTTTTACGTGTTTTTCATATTCAAATAAGCCATATATATTTTGATATATTAATGTCTGGATTCTCTTAACGACCTCGGGATCAGAGCCCCAGGCGAAATCTCACAAAGACAAGAGCTTGGCTCCGGCCGGGAATCGAACCCTGGTCGGCAAGCTTATATAGACAGTGACTAACCCATTCAGCCTCGAAGGAAGATAAAAGTCAATGACAATTCTACTGTACTTATACCTGTCGAATTCAGGTATTTTGTACTTAGAATTGAAATCAACCCATCTTCACCATCGTAGCTAATTGGTAGTTTGTTACTTGGCATTCAATTAATGATAAATTTTGCACATTTTAACGTGTTTTTCAAATTCAAATATGCCATATATATTTTATATATTAATGTCTGGATTCTCTTAACGACCTCGGGATCTGAGCCCCAGGCGAAATCTCACAAAGACAAGAGCTTGGCTCCGGCCGGGAATCGAACCCTGGTCGGCAAGCTTATATAGACAGTGACTAACCCATTCGGCCACGAAGGAAGATAAAAGTCAATGACAATTCTACTGTACTTATACCTGTCGAATTCAGGTATTTTGTACTTAGAATTGAAATCAACCCATCTTCACCATCGTAGCTAATTGGTAGTTTGTTACTTGTCATTCAATTAATGATAAATTTTGCACATTTTTACGTGTTTTTCATATTCAAATAAGCCATATATATTTTGATATATTAATGTCTGGATTCTCTTAACGACCTCGGGATCAGAGCCCCAGGCGAAATCTCACAAAGACAAGAGCTTGGCTCCGGCCGGGAATCGAACCCTGGTCGGCAAGCTTATATAGACAGTGACTAACCCATTCGGCCACGAAGGAAGATAAAAGTCAATGACAATTCTACTGCACTTATACCTGTCGAATTCAGGTATTTTGTACTTAGAATTGAAATCAACCCATCTTTACCATCGTAGCTAATTGGTAGTTTGTTACTTGGCATTCAATTAATGATAAATTTTGCACATTTTTACGTGTTTTTCATATTCAAATAAGCCATATATATTTTGATATATTAATGTCTGGATTCTCTTAACGACCTCGGGATCAGAGCCCCAGGCGAAATCTCACAAAGACAAGAGCTTGGCTCCGGCCGGGAATCGAACCCTGGTCGGCAAGCTTATATAGACAGTGACTAACCCATTCGGCCACGAAGGAAGATAAAAGTCAATGACAATTCAACTGTACTTATACCTGTCGAATTCAGGTATTTTGTACTTAGAATTGAAATCAACCCATCTTCACCATCGTAGCTAATTGGTAGTTTGTTACTTGGCATTCAATTAATGATAAATTTTGCACATTTTTACGTGTTTTTCATATTCAAATAAGCCATATATATTTTGATATATTAATGTCTGGATTCTCTTAACGACCTCGGGATCAGAGCCCCAGGCGAAATCTCACAAAGACAAGAGCTTGGCTCCGGCCGGGAATCGAACCCTGGTCGGCAAGCTTATATAGAAAGTGACTAACCCATTCGGCCACGAAGGAAGATAAAAGTCAATGACAATTCTACTGTACTTATACCTGTCGAATTCAGGTATTTTGTACTTAGAATTGAAATCAACCCATCTTCACCATCGTAGCTAATTGGTAGCTTGTTACTTGGCATTCAATTAATGATAAATTTTGCACATTTTTACGTGTTTTTCATATACAAATAAGCCATATATATTTTGATATATTAATGTCTGGATTCTCTTAACGACCTCGGGATCAGAGCCCCAGGCGAAATCTCACAAAGACAAGAGCTTGACTCCGGCCGGGAATCGAACCCTGGTCGGCAAGCTTATATAGACAGTGACTAACCCATTCGGCCACGAAGGAAGATAAAAGTCAATGACAATTCTACTGTACTTATACCTGTCGAATTCAGGTATTTTGTACTTAGAATTGAAATCAACCCATCTTCACCATCGTAGCTAATTGGTAGTTTGTTACTTGGCATTCAATTAATGATAAATTTTGCACATTTTTACGTGTTTTTCATATTCAAATAAGCCATATATATTTTGATATATTAATGTCTGGATTCTCTTAACGACCTCGGGATCAGAGCCCCAGGCGAAATCTCACGAAGACAAGAGCTTGGCTCCGGCCGGGAATCGAACCCTGGTCGGCAAGCTTATATAGACAGTGACTAACCCATTCGGCCACGAAGGAAGATAAAAGTCAATGACAATTCTACTGTACTTATACCTGTCGAATTCAGGTATTTTGTACTTAGAATTGAAATCAACCCATCTTCACCATCGTAGCTAATTGGTAGTTTGTTACTTGGCATTCAATTAATGATAAATTTTGCACATTTTTACGTGTTTTTCATATTCAAATAAGCCATATATATTTTGATATATTAATGTCTGGATTCTCTTAACGACCTCGGGATCAGAGCCCCAGGCGAAATCTCACAAAGACAAGAGCTTGACTCCGGCCGGGAATCGAACCCTGGTCGGCAAGCTTATATAGACAGTGACTAACCCATTCGGCCACGAAGGAAGATAAAAGTCAATGACAATTCTACTGTACTTATACCTGTCGAATTCAGGTATTTTGTACTTAGAATTGAAATCAACCCATCTTCACCATCGTAGCTAATTGGTAGTTTGTTACTTGGCATTCAATTAATGATAAATTTTGCACATTTTTACGTGTTTTTCATATTCAAATAAGCCATATATATTTTGATATATTAATGTCTGGATTCTCTTAACGACCTCGGGATCAGAGCCCCAGGCGAAATCTCACAAAGACAAGAGCTTGGCTCCGGCCGGGAATCGAACCCTGGTCGGCAAGCTTATATAGACAGTGACTAACCCATTCGGCCACGAAGGAAGATAAAAGTCAATGACAATTCTACTGTACTTATACCTGTCGAATTCAAGTATTTTGTACTTAGAATTGAAATCAACCCATCTTCACCATCGTAGCTAATTGGTAGTTTGTTACTTGGCATTCAATTAATGATAAATTTTGCACATTTTAACGTGTTTTTCAAATTCAAATAAGCCATATATATTTTATATATTAATGTCTGGATTCTCTTAACGACCTTGGGATCAGAGCCCCAGGCGAAATCTCACAAAGACAAGAGCTTGGCTCCGGCCGGGAATCGAACCCTGGTCGGCAAGCTTATATAGACAGTGACTAACCCATTCGGCCACGAAGGAAGATAAAAGTCAATGACAATTCTACTGTACTTATACCTGTCGAATTCAGGTATTTTGTACTTAGAATTGAAATCAACCCATCTTCACCATCGTAGCTAATTGGTAGTTTGTTACTTGGCATTCAATTAATGATAAATTTTGCACATTTTTACGTGTTTTTCATATTCAAATAAGCCATATATATTTTGATATATTAATGTCTGGATTCTCTTAACGACCTCGGGATCAGAGCCCCAGGCGAAATCTCACAAAGACAAGAGCTTGGCTCCGGCCGGGAATCAAACCCTGGTCGGCAAGCTTATATAGACAGTGACTAACCCATTCGGCCACGAAGGAAGATAAAAGTCAATGACAATTCTACTGTACTTATACCTGTCGAATTCAGGTATTTTGTACTTAGAATTGAAATCAACCCATCTTCACCATCGTAGCTAATTGGTAGTTTGTTACTTGGCATTCAATTAATGATAAATTTTGCACATTTTTACGTGTTTATCATATTCAAATAAGCCATATATATTTTGATATATTAATGTCTGGATTCTCTTAACGACCTCGGGATCAGAGCCCCAGGCGAGATCTCACAAAGACAAGAGCTTGGCTCCGGCCGGGAATCGAACCCTGGTCGGCAAGCTTATATAGACAGTGACTAACCCATTCGGCCACGAAGGAAGATAAAAGTCAATGACAATTCTACTGTACTTATACCTGTCGAATTCAGGTATTTTGTACTTAGAATTGAAATCAACCCATCTTCACCATCGTAGCTAATTGGTAGTTTGTTACTTGGCATTCAATTAATGATAAATTTTGACCATTTTTACGTGTTTTTCATATTCAAATAAGCCATATATATTTTTGATATATTAATGTCTGGATTCTCTTAACGACCTCGGGATCAGAGCCCCAGGCGAAATCTCACAAAGACAAGAGCTTGGCTCCGGCCGGGAATCGAACCCTGGTCGGCAAGCTTATATAGACAGTGACTAACCCATTCGGCCACGAAGGAAGATAAAAGTCAATGACAATTCTACTGTACTTATACCTGTCGAATTCAGGTATTTTGTACTTAGAATTGAAATCAACCCATCTTCACCATCGTAGCTAATTGGTAGTTTGTTACTTGGCATTCAATTAATGATAAATTTTGCACATTTTTACATGTTTTTCATATTCAAATAAGCCATATATATTTTGATATATTAATGTCTGGATTCTCTTAACGACCTCGGGATCAGAGCCCCAGGCGAAATCTCACAAAGACAAGAGCTTGGCTCCGGCCGGGAATCGAACCCTGGTCGGCAAGCTTATATAGACAGTGACTAACCCATTCGGCCACGAAGGAAGATAAAAGTCAATGACAATTCTACTGTACTTATACCTGTCTAATTCAGGTATTTTGTACTTAGAATTGAAATCAACCCATCTTCACCATCGTAGCTAATTGGTAGCTTGTTACTTGGCATTCAATTAATGATAAATTTTGACCATTTTTACGTGTTTTTCATATTCAAATAAGCCATATATATTTTTGATATATTAATGTCTGGATTCTCTTAACGACCTCGGGATCAGAGCCCCAGGCGAAATCTCACAAAGACAAGAGCTTGGCTCCGGCCGGGAATCGAACCCTGGTCGGCAAGCTTAAATAGACAGTGACTAACCCATTCGGCCACGAAGGAAGATAAAAGTCAATGACAATTCTACTGTACTTATACCTGTCGAATTCAGGTATTTTGTACTTAGAATTGAAATCAACCCATCTTCACCATCGTAGCTAATTGGTAGCTTGTTACTTGGCATTCAATTAATGATAAATTTTGCACATTTTTACGTGTTTTTCATATTCAAATAAGCCATATATATTTTGATATATTAATGTCTGGATTCTCTTAACGACCTCCGGATCAGAGCCCCAGGCGAAATCTTACAAAGACAAGAGCTTGGCTCCGGCCGGGAATCGAACCCTGGTCGGCAAGCTTATATAGACAGTGACTAACCCATTCGGCCACGAAGAAAGATAAAAGTCAATGACAATTCTACTGTACTTATACCTGTCGAATTCAGGTATTTTGTACTTAGAATTGAAATCAACCCATCTTCACCATCGTAGCTAATTGGTAGTTTGTTACTTGGCATTCAATTAATGATAAATTTTGCACATTTTTACGTGTTTTTCATATTCAAATAAGCCATATATATTTTGATATATTAATGTCTGGATTCTCTTAACGACCTCGGGATCAGAGCCCCAGGCGAAATCTCACAAAGACAAGAGCTTGGCTCCGGCCGGGAATCGAACCCTGGTCGGCAAGCTTATATAGACAGTGACTAACCCATTCGGCCTCGAAGGAAGATAAAAGTCAATGACAATTCTACTGTACTTATACCTGTCGAATTCAGGTATTTTGTACTTAGAATTGAAATCAACCCATCTTCACCATCGTAGCTAATTGGTAGTTTGTTACTTGGCATTCAATTAATGATAAATTTTGCACATTTTAACGTGTTTTTCAAATTCAAATATGCCATATATATTTTATATATTAATGTCTGGATTCTCTTAACGACCTCGGGATCTGAGCCCCAGGCGAAATCTCACAAAGACAAGAGCTTGGCTCCGGCCGGGAATCGAACCCTGGTCGGCAAGCTTATATAGACAGTGACTAACCCATTCGGCCACGAAGGAAGATAAAAGTCAATGACAATTCTACTGTACTTATACCTGTCGAATTCAGGTATTTTGTACTTAGAATTGAAATCAACCCATCTTCACCATCGTAGCTAATTGGTAGTTTGTTACTTGTCATTCAATTAATGATAAATTTTGCACATTTTTACGTGTTTTTCATATTCAAATAAGCCATATATATTTTGATATATTAATGTCTGGATTCTCTTAACGACCTCGGGATCAGAGCCCCAGGCGAAATCTCACAAAGACAAGAGCTTGGCTCCGGCTGGGAATCGAACCCTGGTCGGCAAGCTTATATAGACAGTGACTAACCCATTCGGCCACGAAGGAAGATAAAAGTCAATGACAATTCTACTGTACTTATACCTGTCGAATTCAGGTATTTTGTACTTAGAATTGAAATCAACCCATCTTCACCATCGTAGCTAATTGGTAGTTTGTTACTTGGCATTCAATTAATGATAAATTTTGCACATTTTTACGTGTTTTTCATATTCAAATAAGCCATATATATTTTGATATATTAATGTCTGGATCCTCTTAACAACCTCGGGATCAGAGCCCCAGGCGAAATCTCACAAAGACAAGAGCTTGGCTCCGGCCGGGAATCAAACCCTGGTCGGCAAGCTTATATAGACAGTGACTAACCCATTTGGCCACGAAGGAAGATAAAAGTCAATGACAATTCTACTGTACTTATACCTGTCGAATTCAGGTATTTTGTACTTAGAATTGATATCAACCCATCTTCACCATCGTAGCTAATTGGTAGTTTGTTACTTGGCATTCAATTAATGATAAATTTTGCACATTTTTACGTGTTTATCATATTCAAATAAGCCATATATATTTTGATATATTAATGTCTGGATTCTCTTAACGACCTCGGGATCAGAGCCCCAGGCGAAATCTCACAAAGACAAGAGCTTGGCTCCGGCCGGGAATCGAACCCTGGTCGGCAAGCTTATATAGACAGTGACTAACCCATTCGGCCACGAAGGAAGATAAAAGTCAATGACAATTCTACTGTACTTATACCTGTCGAATTCAGGTATTTTGTACTTAGAATTGAAATCAACCCATCTTCACCATCGTAGCTAATTGGTTGTTTGTTACTTGGCATTCAATTAATGATAAATTTTGCACATTTTTACGTGTTTTTCATATTCAAATAAGCCATATATATTTTGATATATTAATGTCTGGATTCTCTTAACGACCTCGGGATCAGAGCCCCAGGCGAAATCTCACAAAGACAAGAGCTTGGCTCCGGCCGGGAATCAAACCCTGGTCGGCAAGCTTATATAGACAGTGACTAACCCATTCGGCCACGAAGGAAGATAAAAGTCAATGACAATTCTACTGCACTTATACCTGTCGAATTCAGGTATTTTGTACTTAGAATTGAAATCAACCCATCTTCACCATCGTAGCTAATTGGTAGTTTGTTACTTGGCATTCAATTAATGATAAATTTTGCACATTTTTACGTGTTTTTCATATTCAAATAAGCCATATATATTTTGATATATTAATGTCTGGATTCTCTTAACGACCTCGGGAT
>NC_090729.1:41409667-41417167 GCF_036898095.1 Palaemon carinicauda
AACAAGGTATATTTGCAGAAGTTTATTATTCGTTATTTTTGGAATCCTTTCATTCTTATCTAGAATAAAGATGGTAATATCTATATTGCATAAGGTGACAGTTAAACTTTTATAACATCGTTTGGTATATGGCAGGTAACCAAGATCACTAAACCAATGATATAAATTGAGTGAAGTATCTAATTTCTTTGTTATTACAATGACTTTATTTTCCCAAAACCGAAGTATTTATTTTACTTGTCATTAGGAAGACTTATTTTCTTCCCAAATGGACTGGGTGGTCCCATATTCTTGCAATAGGTTGTGTTTATCGGAAATGTATAGATATCTAATGTTATGCTTTATATTATTTACATTACGTACAGTTTATGAACATTGATGTACATTTGCTCTACTATTATTTTGTATAAGAATGATATTTGTTTCCATTTATGTTTTCCCATTACACGTACTGTAATAGCACTTTTTCAATAGGCATCTTTGGAACAATGTTATCATATGTGTCAACAATGCTTTTCTTTTTGCCATGTGCATACAGTAGTCAGTTGATGTTCAGAGGTCACAGTAGTGACAAGCATGGACCTACTTCCCCGTTGCTGTCACATTTATGTGCGTATAGCTTCATCATACAAGATCTTATAGACCCTACTAGTTTCATTTGTTACTCCCTATTCCATTTATCGCATGGATGTATGTGGCAGTATCACATACATGGCGCAGTGAGTAACCAGACGTTTTGGATTTTAACTACAGTGTCTCTTAAGAGTGATACAGTGTTTGTTCAGTGCAGGGTTAGAGTATCAGTGTGTTATAGTGCTGTGTTGTATCATGTTAGTGTCCTAGCGCCATTTTTTCTCAGCAGCCCCACCACTGGTCCTCCTTTCATGCCTCATGGTGACCGAGGCCCAAGGAACTCGCCCAGAGGCAAGCTCACCCCAATCGCCTCTCCTCTGGTTGCAACACACATACTCGCTCACCTCACCCAACTGCCGTTTATTTCATAAGCTCACTGACAAACATTGTGATTTTTAACTATCCAAAGTACTTTCTTTCGCTCACATAGAGGCATTTGGATATTTTTCTGGTGGTCAACAGATTTCAAGCTCTCTTAGGACACCAATCTCATTATGGTTCAGCATGAGGAACAGCTAATTGATTTAATTGATCAGACAGAGGATCCAGCACCGGATCAGACAGATGGTCAAACTGAGGGTCTAATGAGAGACACAGTACCTGTACACCTCACCACTGCTGATGAAGACCAGCATCACTCTCCCTCCTCCCCTGACTCCCAATAGGTCAGGAGACCACAATAATGACATACTTCATTTCATCCATTTTCTGCACACTTCCAGCATGCAAAAGAAAGACTGACAACAACAAGAGGAGCAGACCCTCAGACCACAGATTGAGCAATCAAGACAGGAAGACAACCAGCGGTTCATGTCTCTTTTCTCCTTGCTATCAGGACAGATTGCGGCATTGCAACCCCAGCAACCTAACCCCATAATTGCACCTCCTGTTACACATGTTCCCCAAACCCTAGCTTCTCAGTGTATACACCTAGAACTTCTAGGAAGCTTACGGTCCATCCCCTACCTCTCTTGTAACAAAAGGCAAATTAGTAAGCCATTGGAGACTGTTTTCAGGATTATGCAGCATTAGCTGGACTTGATAGATTACATCAAACTTCCCAACTGATTCACCTGAGAACTTGCATCTCCCTGGACGTCCAGCGCCTTCTTACTCATATACTGGGCATCCCTCCCAACGCATCTCTTTCCCTTACAGAGGTGTTGGATACACTGCAGAAACACTTTCGCAGCCTTACAAAGGAAGCCTTACGATGCAGGGAATTGCTGTCCTGCTAACAGGCTGTTGGAGAATCATTTGCAGAGTACTACGCACCCCTCAAGGATCTCACTGATGAAGTGGACTTATGCACTGGCAACCCCACCTGTTGCACTGAACGGCAATTGCAGATTGTAATTTGGATGGGTGTGAGAGGCAAAGAGTTAATACAACGCCTTTGTATCTTCCGCTAGCCAAGTTAAAGCATTATCTACATACAAGAAGAACCAGCGTCTACAAAAGAGGACTTTTCATCGATCTCCTGATCAACATTCTTACCAATCTCATAATAGTAACCTTTGTCAATATTGCTCTAGCAAACACAATTCCGAACAATGGCCCGCCACTGGTGCATCGTGCAATAACTGCGGATGCACAGGTCATTGGCCCCTTACTCGGAAATGCCCTGCTAAGGAAGCTCAGTGTAATACCTGCAAGAAACAGGGACATTTTAAGATGTGCATGTCTATCTAGAAAAGTCAGACTGGGTATACAGCTTAACCTCCTACTAATAAGTCAAATACCAGCTGCCGTTTTGTGGGTGATAACTTGGATAGCGAGTCCCCCACACCAGTTACTGTCTCTCTGTCATTTAGCGATATATCATCACATCTCCAGCTAATCACTGATACAGGAGCAGACATCACAGTGATTGGCACCATACATTTGGATGCATCACGCATGCATCCGACAAGCCTTGAACCTCCACCCATGACAGGTGTCATGACAGCAGATGGATCCCCCATGACACCGGCTATAGGATACTTCAAGGCAACACTTTGTCGTAGCAACAAGTCTTGCTCAGCAATCATACATGTCCATGAGGATATCCAGACTCACCTTCTCTCTCGTGAACATTTCCGAGCCCTTGCCATAGTGTCACCTTACTTCCTGAAGCCCATCATTAGGATAATACATGTCAAAACATGTGCTAAGTTTCCTGCCTCCGCCATGACGTCATTCGCAGCTATTAAGGACTATTATCTTCGGCACTTCAGCGACTAAAGAAAATAGCAGGCCCTCCAATGAGGATTCACCTGAAACATGGCGCTACACCCTTCACTCTACATACGACCAGGCCCATTCAGTTTGCTCTCAAAGATCAAGTGAAAGAAGAAGTTTACTCCTTGGTGCAACAAGGAATCATCAGACTAGCAGGCAACAAACCTTCTGAATAGTGCCTTCCCATGGTCTTGGTACCCAAGGACAAAGGTGTGCACATCACTGTGGATCACACCCATCTAAATTCTCATTTAGCCCACCCTACACTCCCATGACCTACACCCCACGTCTGCAACATCTCTCCTACTGGGAAGTACTTCACCCCAGCGGATGCCCTGCATTGCCATTGGTAAAAGGAGTTGGCTGAAGAGGACCGCTACCTGACTACATTTATAACTCCGTATGGAAGATTCCATGACTGTCGCGGCCCAATGGGATTTTCAGCAACAGGTGATGCATACTGCCTCCGTGGAGATATGGCACTACAAGGTGTTCCCAATTGTGTGAAGATTGTAGATGACATCTTCCTTTCTGACGAGGATCTCCATTCCCACCTACAACACGTGCACCAGAGGCTGACCAAATGCAGTCAATATGGCATTACCCTCAACAAGGACAAGTTCACTGTAGACGCCCCTAAAGTTACCCTTTGCGATTATGTCTTATCATCCGATGGTATTACAGCAGACCCTGACAAGGTATCAGCTATACATGACTTTCCTAAAGTAGCCAATGTCACAAATGTCTGGTCGTTTATGGGTGTTGTCAATCAACTCACCGACTTCAGTCCAGACATCACAGCAGCAGCATAGTCCCTACGCCCACTTATGAGGCCCAAACGCTTATTCGTCTGGACACCTGACCATGAATGAACATTTAAGAAAGTCAAGACAGCTCTGACTTCACCGCCTCTCCCAGCACGCCTATACGGTCTCGACTAAGCACTACTTCAAGATAATGGCCGAGGTCAGATGCGTCATGTCCAGGGTGGCTCTATTTTCCTTACACATAAAGAGAATCATTACGCCACCATAGAGCTAGAGCTACTTGCAGTCACTTGGGCTATAGCTATGTGCCGCTTATACTTGTCTGGACTTCAGCATTTCACCTTAATGACTAATCATTGTCCCTTGATACCGATTCTCAATCACTACACTTTGGATGCTATTGAGTATTCATGCCTTTAACGCCTTAAGATGAAAGTGGCCCCCTACATCTTCACTGCACTATGACTCGCAGGGAAACAGCTTTGCATACCAGATGCCCTATCTCGCCGCCAAACCAGTCGCCCCACACCTGAAGATGAAGAAGAATGCACTACTTCGACTGCACATGTCAGGCGCATCACTTCTACTGACGACCCGGCAACAGAACCCATCACCGAAGAGGATAAGTCTCTACAAGAAACCTGCACGGCCGACTCTCAGGATCAAGATTACAGACGTCTCGTTCACTACGTATCCAACGGCTTTCACACCAACCACTACGATCTCCACATTTCCGCCCTCCCGTATTGGAAGCTGCGGGACAAACTTTACGAGGATGGCGAATTGGTATTGTATGGACCCCAGATATTCATCCCTGCAGCCCTCCGTCGACACACCTATGATCAACTACACGACAGCCACTGAGGGAATGAAGCTACTCGATGTCGTGCAATGCAGAAAGTATTCTGGCCAGGCATCAATGCAAATATCAAGAGCAAAGTAGATAGATATGAGGCCTGCCATAAGTTTCTCCCTAGTTAACAACATGAACCTAACATGTGTGATGACCACCCATCCTGGCCCTTTGAAAGTGTGTCAGCTGACTTCTTCCACGTAGCAGGAAAATCCTTCCTGGTTATTGTTGATAGACTTTCAGGCAGGCCTGTGGTGGTTCCCTGTGGACGTGACATAACTGCAGCCAGAGTTACAAGAATGTTCTGTTTAAGAACTGATGGAGGACCCCCATTTTCCAGCTACGACTTCAAGCAATAGGCCGACCGCTGGGGAGTTCACATCATCACTTCTTCACATTTCCCTCAGTCTAATGGACACGCAGAAGCTGCCGTGAAAGCTGTTAAACCCCTTATCCTCAAGACTGCCCTATCCAGGAACATAGATTGTTATCCGGGAACATAGATTGTGAAGCCTTTGATAGAAGACTGCTGCAGCTTTGGAATATACTGATCCCTGCTGGACGCTCCCCTGCTCCGGTTCTCTATGGCCATCCTCTCCGCACTTGTGTTCCAGCCCACCCCAGATCATTCAAAGAGGAGTGGCAAACTAAGACCGAAGATTACGACCATCGCACTGCTGCCCAAACCGACCGGGCCTTGAGCCTTTATAATTCTCATGGCCGCCCTATACCTAAGCTCACCATCGGCCAACGAGTTACGATACAGGACGCAACAACGCTTCTATGGGACGAGGTTGGTATTGGGATGGGTCGTAGAATGTCAAGAAAGTATGAAATATGCCTTCCAAGTGGTCGTATATGGTTTCGAAACCGAAGACATTCACACCCAGTGGCTAATATAGTGATGAAACCTCTCCCCAGGACCCTGTGTCCCCTCGCTCTGGCCATGAAAGAGAACCATCATCCAAACCCTCCAATGTTCCTCGTCATTCACCTCGACTAGCTCAGAGAAATTAATATTCCGCTTGAGACACTGCTACCAGCGTAAAGGGGGAGGAAGGGGTATAGATATCTAATATTATGCTGCATATTATTTACATTACGTACAGTTTATGAACATTAATGTACATTTGCTTTACTATTATTTTCTAGAGGATTGATATTTCTTTCCATTCATCTTTTCCCATTACACGTACTGTAAGGCCACTTTTTCATTATGCATCGTGGAAACAATGTAATTACATGTGTCAATACTGATTTTCTTTCCGCCATGTGCATATAGTAGTCAGTCGATGTTCAATGGTCACTGTAGTGACAAGCATGGACCTTCTTCCCGCTGTTGTCACATTTATATATGTATATCTTCATTATACAAGATTTTAAAGAACCTACTAGTTTAATTTGTCACTCTCCAGTCCATTTATCACATGGAAGTATGTGGCAGTATCACACACAATTACAGTTACTTTATTTTCCCCAAATATAAGCATTTATTTTATTGATCATTAGGAAGACTTATTTTCTTCCCAAATGGACTGGGTGGTCCCATGTTCTTGAAGTAGGTTGTGTTTATCGAAAATTATTAAACACTATTACCCGAGCTAAATGTTTACTGTAACACTAGAAACTGTTCCATCTCAAAAGGCCGCTGCCTCAGTCCAGAATTGTGTTAACTTATAGGAAATCCTATTGCAATCCAATGAAAATCTTCATTCCTTAAATAGTGACTTAATTTGCGAATGAAATGAACTAGGGAAAAATCCTAAACGGTTTTCAACATATCATGTGCAATATATGATTTAATATGATAGAAATATTTGACCCACATTTTTCTGTGTAGTATTTTTTCTTATTTAAATAACAAAAATATTTTAAGACTTAGTGTTCAATGAATATAGAGAGGAAGGTTTATATGAACAGATTTACTACGATATGAAGGATGTGCAGGTTTTATTCTTCATTGACAAAAAAGGGATCATGACATACAGTTAAATTTCCATGAATTTAAACATATTATTATTATTATTATTATTATTATTATTATTATTATTATTATTATTATTATCATATTGCTAACCATGCTAAAACTCTAGTTTTAAAAGCACAACGCTTAAGCGTAAGGGTTTCAACAAGAAAAAAATAGCCCAATGAGAAAAGGAAATAAGGAGATAATAACTATATGATAAGATATTAACACTTAAAAGAAAATATCTTCATAACAGTGACAACATTAAAACAGATCTTTCATATAGCAGCAGGTTGGGCAGGACACCCGCCACCCATTGAGATACTACCGATAGAGTGTTATGGGGGTCCTTAGACTGGCCAGAGAGTACTACATTGGATTTATTTCTCTGGTTACGGTTCACTTGCCCTTTGCTTACACATACACCGAATAGTCTGGGTTATTGTTTACAGATTCCCCTCTGTTCTTCTTTACCATAAGGGTTAACTACTGTACTGTAATTATTCAGTGGCTACTTTCCTCTGGTAAGTAGCTCTTCTAAGAGAAGGGCACTCCAAAATCAAACCATTGTTCTCTAGTCTTAGGTAGTGCCAGAGCCTCTGTACCAGGGTATTCTAGTATCTTTGGTTGGAATTCTCTTGCTTGAGGATAGACTCGGGTACACTATTCTATCTAATTTCTGTTCTTGTTGTTTTGTTAAAGTTTGTATAGTTTATATAGGAAATATCTATTTTAATGTTGTTATTGTTCTAATAATATTCTATTTTTACTTGTTTCTTGTCCTCTTTGAGCTACTTTTCCTGTCGGGGGCCATGGGCTTATAGCATCCTGCTTTTCCAACTAGGGTTGTAGCTTAGCAAATAATAATAATAATAATAATAATAATAATAATAATAATAATAATAATAATAATAATAATAATAATAATAATAATAATAATAATAACTAAACCTCTCTGTCAGTTTGTTCAACATAAAAAATATTTGCTGCAAATTTGCCCTTTTGAAATTCAATTTATTCATCAAACTGATTAGGAAGATCATTCCAGAACTTGGTCACTG
>NC_090729.1:41422167-41424667 GCF_036898095.1 Palaemon carinicauda
CTTCATAATTATAGAAATAGGAGCCATTTCATCTTTGGAAGGGCAACAGATTAGAGTTGCTTTAAAATAACTATACCCAGCTAAGAACTGCTGCTCAGAGTGTTTATCTTCCGAATGGAAAGGAATAGAATTATTTTACCATGAAAGAAACCCTTCCTGGTACAACCCAGGAGCACAAGTGGTTGGCTACCCTAAAATCTGCGCTCTTTTGTGTAGACTTAACAGTGCCTCCTTCACTTCAACCAGATGGTTCTGTTACTCGCTTTCTATGGGAAAATCATAGCCTTTTGGTTGTATTTGATAGTATGCCCAGTAATGAGAAACTTGATCTTTATCATTCCTGCTGCTAAGCTAACTAGTTTAGCTTTCTGGTTACATGAAATTAAAACACTCTTTATACACCTTGATGCTTATGGAAGTGTAAATGCAAATGGTATTTTTTTTCTCTCTTTTAATAAAGACTGATATCTTGCAAAATATCAAGAAAAGGTTCTTTTTACATTTGTTGGATAATTTTTAATGTTACACCATCTGGTAAATGCGTATTTGGTAGCTATAGCCGCACTGACCACTGCCCAATTTTAATAACTCTTATAATATCTAAAGTTTTTGCACGTCTTTTGATAAAATGTTTCATTAAGTAAGCTGAAGATAATAAGATGTTCCCTACCTTACAGTTAGTCTTTCACAAAGGGCTTGCAGCATGTGCTGCACTTTTTAATCTTTATAATGTTAAAAAAAATCCTTTGATTGTGGTCAAGCAATTGAAATGATTGGCGTCGACGTTGGTGCTGCCTTTGACCATATTATTTGCGTTTTCAAAGGCAAACTATATGGAACAGTTGATCTTTCTTAGCCTCATTATTGATTGCAAGGAGTACTTGTTGTTGGGCACCAGAGTGTCAATTGTAATGTAATATCTAGAATTACCAGGGAAGTGTTCTTATCATAATACTTTCCCTACTGTATTGATGCTATTTTCTTTGCAATTTTATCTCATGAATGTAAACCTGGTGTTGCTGAATCTCAGAATAGTGATGTAAAAAAAATAGTGTATGGTACAAACTGTGAGGCATGTGACTAAAACCTAACAGAACTTGCGGTATTATTGTGAGTAAGTCGAAGACTAGCTTTTAAACGTAGAAATCTTCTTATTGATAATGTTTCTTTAATTTTATAAGACACATTTAAGATCTTAGTTATTCTTGATTGAGTATTTATTTTAGGGAAACCAAATTAGATCTTTTTGTTTTTCAAATGAAAAAATGGGTTTATGGGCATTCTTTTTGGATATTCAGTTATCAATGTATCATGAAGATTTTTTTGGGAAAATTCTTCCATTCTAACTTATTTTGAGAATTGTTCTTCTATCTGGTATTCAGCTGCAAGTTTTCTTCTTAATTTGTTGGATAGAAAATTTAAGGTTAGTTGAATTTTTTATTCCTGATCTTGATATTTATATGTGACACCGTCGGTAAGTTAGTTCTTGGCGCATTTGATATAAATTTTTCATAATTCAGACCATTATTTGCATTAAAATCTTCCTTGACTATACCATTACCTACGTAGTACTAGATATGTAACTAATTCTAGTATTGTTGCCTTCTCCATTTAAAGGCTCAACACTACCGTACACAGTCTTCTAGAAGCTTTATTCTAGCTCTGGCCAGATGGTTGAATGATCTTTTCAATTTGGCTGTTTAATCAGTGCATCATTTGAAGTTCGAACTAGCAATAAATGCTTATATGCTGAAGAGGCTGAAAAAATTTTGTTTTATAGTTTATACCTGACAAAACTACTTTATGTTCTTACTTTATATTATTTTATATTTTCTACCCATTGCTTCAATATATTATATATGTTATTCTCTGACATCCTATTCTAAATCAACTAATATTCTCATTGAAGATCTTGCGCTTGTAACATACCAGAGCTGTAGCCTGGCTATTAATACTACTACTACTACTACTACTACTACTACTACTACTACTACTACTACTACTACTACTAATAATAATAATAATAATAATAATATATGATATAAACGAACTTATACGGTAGACACACACACATGCACGCACACACGCATGAGTGCACACGCACAGACACACCCACACAACAGGCACACACACTCAAATATATACATATACAAATATATACACACACACACACACACACACACACATATATATATATATATATATATATATATATATATATATATATATATATATATATATATATATATATATATATACATAAATATGTGTGTTTGTATGTACGAATTTATATGTGTGTATTTATATATATATATATATATATATATATATATATATATATGTATGTATATATGTGTGTATATATACATATATATATATATATATATATATATATATATATATATATATATATATATATATATATATATATATATATTCGACGTAGGTATTATTATAGATATACAAATTAGCCTATACTTGTACAAAATAAATATGAAAA
>NC_090729.1:41429667-41437167 GCF_036898095.1 Palaemon carinicauda
TGCAGAGATGATGATAGCGGAATATACAAGGGTAAATGAAATATCATATGAAGGAAAAAGGATTGAGCAGGTAAAATCATATATTATTTAGGAACTATGATCTCTAATACAGGGTCTTTAGAATTGGAATTTAAGATATGGACAGAAGCTGCTAACGTGAGAGATTGCTCACTTAGAAGAATTGATAGTGCTGGAACAATATTTACAAGGAATTCTTGAACATATTCGAATGTACTTGAGAGAGAGAGAGAGAGAGAGAGAGAGAGAGGAGAGAGAGAGAGAGAGAGAGAGAGAGAGAGAGAGAGAGAGAGAGAGAGAGAGAGAGAGAGAGAGAGAGAGATAGAGAGAGAGAGGTGAATAAATTTGATAAAGCTGCTTTGCCGAGTAAGGAATATGATATTGTCAGTCGTAGACCCTTTTCAGGTATGAAGTTTCAACCGTCGTTCCAAACAAGTATTAAGTATTCACCATAAAAACCACCTCAGTAATAACTATGTGAACATGTTCAATAGTTGCAACGGAAGTACCGCTAGTACTATTCCAAATCAGAATGCAATACTACCACAGCAACAATCGTTGAATCGTCCTCCATCAGGTATTGTGAAAGATATGAAGAATTTTGATACCGCCTGTTATCAGTGTGGATATGGAGGACATATCAGTAACTAATGTTGGTCAAACCTTCTGAAAGCAATTGCCCAAGTGGTTAAGGATAATTCAACTTCACAGAATGCAAAGACGAAGAGACAATCGCGAAAGGACGATGTGTAAAATAAGCCAGCTAACTTTTACACGACAAACAGGACAACCCCAAACAGCATTGACGCCTTTAGGCCATATGTTTATGAAGGTATGTTAGCTACAATAGTTGGGAGTGAGCAGAACCTAGTCACAATATTGCACAAAGCAGGTCGTATTCATAGTGCAGTGACACAAGGTGTACAAAGTTGGTGTAAAGTCTCTCACAGAAGACGGGGTCATTCTGAAGGGAATAGGAGCTTAGGAGGTTACCCCTTTTTGTCATTTCAATGTGTCATGCGAGTTGGTGACAGGTCATTCTGATATTACAATAAAGTATTCTTTTGTTGTCGAAGAAGTAAAAATCCTGATGGGTAATGAGGTTAGTGTAGTGATGTTTGTGCCTTGTCCCATTGTAACGGAAAAACCATTGTAGTATGGTACTACGACTGAACTCAAGAAGGCATACCTGTATCTGTTCCCTAGTTGTGTGACGACAAGGAGTATGGAGAATACAGTGGCTGCAGAAGAAGAAACCGAAATCGTAGGGGAGATGAACTTGGAGGATTTATTTTCTGAAGGGGGATTCCCTTGATGGTATACAAGAGGAAAACTCCAGACAGAGCCCAAGAGAAGAGGAACAACAGACGAGGGGACAAGAAGCCAACGAAGCAATGGACCTGGAAGAAATAGAAAATTCACCATTAGAAGTAAGACAAGTGAGTCGAATAAGGTTGATAGGATTGCAAAAGAAGGTTGCGACGTTAACATAGTTAATTTACCATATGGTGGATGAGACGTAGGTGCCGCAGTCTCCCGCCTGTTAACATCTTAGGGATGGGTTGCTTAAAAGGAAGTATGGACCTGCAGATATCTCTGGAATGCCGGATGAGGGATATACAATCAGATATTGATTCCTGCACCGTTGAGAAGACAAATGATTGTCGTACCGCATCAGACGGGACACATGGGAATAAGGAAGACGAGAGAGAAGATTATTAAGAGTTTTTCTGGCTTGAGATGCATAAAGATGTGGCCAGTTTTGCCGTGCATGTCACGTTTTTCAGATGGCTGGAAAACCTAATGAGTACATTAAGAAAGCTTCCTTACACCTGATTGAAGTGCGGAGAGAACCTTTCAGCAAGGTATTGATAGACATTGTGAGACTGTTTCCAAGGACAAAGAAATATCACGAATAAATGTTAACCTTGATGTGTTCAGTGACGAGATACCCAGAAGCTATACCCGTCAGGGACATCAGTGCCAAAGAAATCACAGAAAGTTACCAGATTTTTTACTGGGTTTGGTAATCCTGAATTTGTTCAGAGTGACCGAAGAACAAATTTGATGTCAAAATTGTTTCAGGACATGATGAAACTGTTGGATGCAAAACAACATCGATCTACTTCTTATCAGCGGGAGACCCAAGGTGCATTAGAAAGATTTCATCAAACCTTGAAAAGTAAGAGGACAAAATGCTACAACGAAACAGGAAATGAATCGGACATCGGATTACCGTTGATGTTATTTTGAGATATGCAATGCTTATGAAGAAACCATGGGATGTAACCCGAATGAAATGGTGTTTGGACGAAAAGTATGAGGACTGATTAAAATATTGACATAAAAATGGAAGGATCAAGAGGAAACGAATGGAGAATATTTCAAGAATTTGAGGAAAAGGATTGGCAAGATAAGGAAATTTTTCTTAGAAAACCTGAAAAGAAGTCAAGGAAAATTGAAGAAAAGGTTTTTACGAAAAGTGAGGACACACAGACTACAGTAGTACAACAGGTGTTGGTTTTCTTACGGATAATTTAATACCAACTCACTAACAAGTTCCAAGGACCATTCAGGATTTTGGAGAAGATCAGTGACCTTACCTATGTTATCGAAACCATAGGAAGAAGGAAAAGTCAAATGAAAGTACACGTTAACCTACTGAAACCATGCTTAAACGAAAATGAGACAGAAGATTTACAGGTGTGTATGGCACAAACCATACCATCCACGGAAGACGATGACGGATATGAGTAGGGGTTGTAAGCAAAGAGAATAATTCGTCGATCATTCGGAATTTGGAAGAAAATTAACTCATTTGAACCAGGAGCAGCAAGTGGAATTAAGCCAATTGATTGAAAGTTTTCACAAAATTATCCCTGACGTCCCAAGACGAACCAACTTAACAATGCATGAGATACACCTCAAAACCACGAAAAGACCATTTAAACAACGTGTTTATCGTCTGTCACTGTATCACCGAAATGTCATAAGAAAAGAAGTGGACTATTTGTTACAAAACAGATTTGGCGAGCAAAGTTTTAGCCCTTACAGTTCTCCATGCTTGCTCGTGAAGAAACCAAACAGATCTTTCAGGATGTGTACAAACTACCGAAAGTTGAATTCTATCATTATGACCGATAATTATACATTGCCATTCATAGACCAACGACTCGTCAATATCGGAGAAGCGAGGTTCGTCTCCAAGATCCGCCTGTTAAAAGGCTATTACCAATTTCCTTTGGACAACAATGCAAAATTATTATCAGCTTTTATACCCCCGTTTGGGTTATATCAATACAGTGTCATGCCATTTGGTCTAATGAATGACCTCACTACCTTTCAACGAGTGATGGATAACCTTCTAGGATCGATTGAAGGAGTGTGTTTAAATCTTGCTTATATTGAGATATATTCATCGACCTCGGAAGAACATCTCCGAATCCTGAAGAAGGTATTTCAAAAGCTGTGAGGAGCACACCTGATGATTAACCTGAAGAAGAGCGAATCTGGAAAAGCAATAGTTCGGTACTTGGGATTTGAAGTTGGAAAAGGACAAATTGCTTTGGTAGCCGCTAACGGCAAAGGAATAGGGAAGGCCTCATCCCCCACAACAAAGAAGCAATTTCAATGATTTTTAGGGATGGCCAGATTTTCCCGATGTTTCTACCCAAACTTTTTAGCTGCAGTCGAGAACCAGGAATCTTTCAAACAAGATAAAGACCGTATTATCTTTGAAACCGATACTACGGTCACCTGATTTCAGCAAGAAATTCCTTAAACAAATGGATGCGTTGGAAAATGGAATCAAAGCTGTCTAATCACAAAAAGAAAAGCAAGGAATTATTTGCCCTGCTTGTTTTCCATCGTCAAAGCTATAGAAGCATCAATGAACCTATTAGACAGTTGAAAAGGAACTCTTAGCATTAGTCATAGCAACAAGCAAGTTTGAAGCTTACTCGAACAGACCACAGAATGAAAAAATTACAGTTTACTTGAATCACAGTCCTTTAATTTTTGGTAATAATATGAAGAATGCCAATCAAAGATTAACTATGTGGTCATCATGTCTGCAATGATATTGTATTAATGTGTAGCCAGCTCGTAAGGTGGGTCTGACTCATGTAGATTTATGTAAACATATGTGAATTACATAAGACTTTCGTCAATCATTTAATTGCATTTTTCGCTTTAATTCAGCATACGTAAACTAGCGCTATTTTAAGGAATTACTTTTTTATTTCACGTGTTTTGTTATAAAGTCATAAGTAATTTCGTTTAGGCTTTCTGTATGATTATACGAGGTATGAAGGCAGTACGTCGTGTTTATATTCCAGCGTGGTGAGAATTTGCATGAAATTTCTCGAAATAGAGTTTTTCTTTTTTTACATAGTCTTGACGAGGGAGGTGGGCGGACTTCCCTGATAGACAGTTGACTTGCAAGCTAGTTTTGTTCCCCTGTTAAATTTTCTACGCTGGCAACCTCCCTGCTAGAGCCTTGCCCTAAAGCCACGAGAATGGTCTACGAGAATTATCTAGAAGTATTAAATCTATGTATATATGCTCCTAGGAAATCGTACGTAGCAGAAAAGATTTAGCATTCCCAATTGAAGGAGCCAACGCTATCTCTTCTCTCAAGTGCATCAAGTGTGTGCCCTCTCGAATGTAAATAAGGTTTTGATCTATCATAAATTGTGTATAGTGTTGTTCAAAACTTAAGGAATTTTTTAGAGGTTTAATCGAGTGCAGTGTGTAAATATTTGTGAGTATTTGTTTAATTTAAAATTCTGTAACAGTAAAGTGTATTTGTTTTGTCACACTTGTTTGGTAACATCGTGTGATCCAAAAAGACGTAAGTGTAACAATTACATTTATGTTAATTTCATTTAGTGATTGATCATTGCAGTGATAAAGTGTTAACTATTGCTATTTTTGTATGATCATTGGAGGGTTTAAGTGTTAACTATTGTCATTAATTATCAAAATCAAATAATTTTATGAATATATTTCCGGTGAAACAAGTGATTGTATATTATTTGCCTTACTGTAAGGTTTTGTTCAGATTTAATATTTCGAGTAATTTAATTATGGTGTTAATTCTTTGTTATTATTGTAACTTTTTATAGAACATATTTGTTTTTTTTAAGTATGTACTATGTCACTCAACAGTATTTTCACTTGTGCTTGCTCGTAATCAATGCCTAAAAACCAAATAAAGAGGTTGTTCTTTAATAGTTTGAGTAAAATTATCACCCACATCTGTATTGAGTGTACATAATAGACCTTTGGATATTCAGTCTTTTTTTTATCTTTCCCTCTGATAATTGCATCATTTTCTCAGAGCTCGGGTATTAATTTTCAGGTAAAACATAATTATGTAAAAACAAATAGGTGAGTTAGGAGCTCAGGGTTCATATAATTATTCAGCTGTTATAATATATATATATATATATATATATATATATATATATATATATATATATATAGTATATATATATATATATATATATATATATACTATATATATATATATATTATATATATATTACATATATACATTATATATATATATATTATATATTATATATATATATATATATATATATATATATATGTATATATATATATATATATATATATATATATATATACTATATATATATATATATATATATATATATATATATACATATTTACATGTATATATATATATATATATATATATATATATATATATATATATATATATATATATATTTACATGTATATATATATATATATATATATATATATATATATATATATATATATATATATATATATATATATATATATATGTGTGTGTGTGTGTGTGTGTGTGTGTGTGTACGTGTCTATATGTGTGTGTATTTTTTTCTAATAACATTTACCATACATAATAAAAATGATGGAATATTATACTTTCATTCAAGCTCCTAAAAGCAACATGACTGACAACTATTGTTTTGACAAGTTTTTTAACACAATTATACCAATACTATACAACTTATTATTACTATTAGTAAATATAAAGAGATGTCAAGCAATAGTCAATGAAATGGTACCAAGTATTTCCAGGCGTAAAATTCTCTTTTTTAACCAAATGGTAATATCTTTGAAATTTCTTTAGCTAACAAGGGAAACTTCATCTCATCTCCCTGAACGAGGAAGCAGCTCTAATATGATGTTCCACATTGGAGGAAAAATGGATATGTTACTAAAAACCGGGAATGTAAAAGGTTGAAACATACAAAAAATGAATCCCAGATATTTGTAATTATTCAATTTATTTTCCTTGTAACAAATAAACACTACCTATCATACCAAGAAGGTTCATGAATAATCAAAATAATTTGATTCCCTGAGAAAAAAAGCATGATTATTGAAAAGAGTGTGACCACAGTATCAGCAGTTATGGTTACCTCTCAACCCCACTAAATGCCATCCTCTATCCCGTACATTTTCCTTAAACGATAAATACGTGAAGTTTTATGCCGAATCCATATAATTCTTAAGCAAAAATAATCAATAGTAATCTAATAGATTAAATAATTAAGAATGTTTACCCTTCCACAATATTTCATACTTGTTAGGATAATATATTTCATTTATTACCAATGCCATCCAAATGGTAGCTTATTAAGATATTTTCTGTTAAATAATTACACTATGGGATTGAATTATTCTTCAATTATAATTTGGGAATATAAATAATTTCCGTAAAACTTATAACCAGCTTTTAAAAGAAATACTATTTTTCTCAGTTATCTTAAACCATCGAATAGGAATATATAGGGTTTATCAAGATTCATCTTAGATCTTGATAAATATAGTATTGTCACAAGTTAGGGGGGATTCAAGTTAATAATTGATGGGAGTTTACACAAATTCTAGATAGCCGTTAATTAGGTTAGCTTAATCTCACGGTTGCTGCCCTGTGACAATCTCCACGTTCTTGGTTAGTGGGAAAAGCAGTTAAACCAAATTTTTTGTCATCGTCAGCCATCGGCTGACCCAAGCACACGTGTACTGAATCTGTTTCCATGTCAACAGGTACACCGGGGAGAGGGGAATGAAAAGAGGTGAGAACTGGCTGGGTGCGGTTGCATCACCTGCCACCGCAACCCAGAGTCAAGACAAGTTTTCATACCCATCAATAATATGCATGCAATAAGAACAGCGGGGAGCCAATAATAGTCAGTTACTGCCCGAGTTCAAGTTGTGAGTGGGCATCCCAACGTAGGCCCATCAGCCATGTTAGGCTAACTCAACCATGGCTGACTTCGATACTCAACAATACGCTCATTATCTATTCATTTGTAACATATTGGTTATAACCGTTTCCCCTTTGTATTCCTTCTCACCGAGTATGTCTGTAACTATTAAGTGATTCAATGTTATCCGTAACTAATCAGCAGTTTACAGTCAATTGTTCCAGTAATCCGTAAATACCACAAGAGATTT